>NC_074675.1:47711987-48011987 GCF_029448725.1 Salvelinus fontinalis
CCCAGCCATATCATTATCAACATTTGAGGAAATAATATGCTCTCATTTGGGAGCCACAATAAGAAGATCACATTGCATTACTTATTAGAAAAAGAGGACACGTCAACATTGCATTCACTATAAATTCTAGCCGAGCCAACGCCCATATCCAGATCGAGCCAACGCCCATATCCAGATCGAGCCAACGCCCATATCCAGATCGAGCCAACGCCCATATCCAGATCGAGCCAACGCCCATATCCAGATCGAGCCAAATCACTATGTACAGTGGCAAGAAAAAGTATGTGAACCCTTTGGAAATACCTGGATTTCTGCATAAATTGGTCATAACATTTGATCTGGTCTTCATCTGAGTCACAACAATAGACAAACACAGTCTGCTTATAATTGTTCATGTCTTTATTGAACACACCGTGTAAACATTCACAGTGCAGGTTGGGAAAAGTATGTGAACCCTTGGATTTAATAACAGGTTGACCCTCCTTTGGCAGCAATAACCTCAACCAAACATTTTCTGTGGTTGCGGATCAGACCTGCACAACGGTCAGGAGGAATTTTGGACCATCCCTCTTTACAAAACTGTTTCAGTTCAGCAATATTCTTGGGATGTCTGGTATGAACCGCTCTTGAGGTCATGCCTCAGCATCTCAATCGGGTTGAGGTCAGGACTCTGACTGGGCCACTTCAGAAGATGTATTTTCTTCTGCTGAAGCTATTCTGTTCTTGATTTACTTCTGTGTTTTGGGTCGTTGTCCTATTGCATCACCCAACTTCTGTTGAACTTCAATTGGCGGACAGATAGCCTTACATTCTCCTGTAAAATGTCTTGATTAACTTGGAAATTCATTTTTCCGTCGATGATAGCAGGCTGGCCAGATCCTGAGGCAGCAAAGCAGCCCCAAACCATGATGCTCCCTCCACCATACTTTACAGTTGGGATGAGGTTTTCCAATTAGCTGTTGGATAAGTCATTAGCCTAGGGGTTCACATACTTTTTCCAACCTACACTGTGATTGTTTAAGTGATGTATTCAATATAGACAAGAAAAATACAATAATTTGTGTGTAACTAGTTTAAGCACACTGTGTTTGTCTATTGTTGTGACTTAGATGAAGATCAGATCAAATGTTATGACCAATTTATGCAGAAATCCAGGTAATTCCAAAGGGTTCACATACTTTTTCTTGCCACTGTATATTGTATTACCATAAGTATTTATATATTTGTATATACCAGTCACTTTCAGCCCTGTTTACATGTATATACTAGTACTAGTCACTTGTTATGAATAAACCTACCTCAACCCCTGCATGTTGAATAAGGTACTGACTCTGACCTGTATATACAACCACTCCAGTACCCCTGCATATTGAATAAGGTACTAATGCTGACCTGTATATACAACCACTCCAGTACCCCTGCATATTGAATAAGGTACTGACTCTGACCTGTATATACAACCACTCCAGTACCCCTGCACATTGAATACGGTCCTAACACTGACCTGTATATTCAACCACTCCAGTACCCCTGCACATTGAATACGGTCCTAACACTGACCTGTATATTCAACCACTCCAGTACCCCTGCACATTGAATAAGGTACTGACTCTGACCTGTATATTCAACCACTCCAGTACCCCTGCACATTGAATAAGGTACTGACTCTGACCTGTATATTCAACCACTCCAGTACCCCTGCACATTGAATAAGGTACTGACTCTGACCTGTATATTCAACCACTCCAGTACCCCTGCATATTGAATAAGGTACTGACTCTGACCTGTATATTCAACCACTCCAGTACCCCTGCACATTGAATAAGGTACTGACACT
This sequence comes from Salvelinus fontinalis, assembly GCF_029448725.1. Lineage (NCBI taxonomy): Eukaryota > Metazoa > Chordata > Actinopteri > Salmoniformes > Salmonidae > Salvelinus > Salvelinus fontinalis. Next base: position 47,713,825 of record NC_074675.1, read on the forward strand.
GACCTGTATATACAACCACTCCAGTACCCCTGCATATTGAATAAGGTACTGACTCTGACCTGTATATTCAACCACTCCAGTACCCCTGCACATTGAATAAGGTACTGACACTGACCTGTATATACAACCACTCCAGTACCCCTGCACATTGAATACGGTCCTAACACTGACCTGTATATTCAACCACTCCAGTACCCCTGCACATTGAATACGGTCCTAACACTGACCTGTATATTCAACCACTCCAGTACCCCTGCACATTGAATACGGTCCTAACACTGACCTGTATATTCAACCACTCCAGTACCCCTGCATATTGAATACGGTCCTAACACTGACCTGTATATTCAACCACTCCAGTACCCCTGCACATTGAATACGGTCCTAACACTGACCTGTATATTCAACCACTCCAGTACCCCTGCATATTGAATACGGTCCTAACACTGACCTGTATATTCAACCACTCCAGTACCCCTGCACATTGAATAAGGTACTGACTCTGACCTGTATATTCAACCACTCCAGTACCCCTGCACATTGAATAAGGTACTGACTCTGACCTGTATATACTTCCATTCTCGTGTTTCTTTAACTCTCATCGTAGTTGTTGTGTGTGTTTTATTCATACTGTTGTATCCTGTGTACGTGGTGAATAAATGTTGAAACTGGAAACTAGTTGCTGAACCCTGTTTTTAAGGTTATATTGACATGGCACAACATATAGTCTTTCCAGTAGCAGAACTCCTTACTGTATTAATAGCTTATATGTTGATACAGCATGACTATGGATAGCAGCCTCTTCTTCCATCATATTTCATGCATAACAAGACTGATCAGTATCTATAATGTCATCATCATTCTGCCCAGTTGGAAAAACAGCTACAATTACCGAGGTCATGTTTTCCTATAGATCTCTGCCTCTCTGCACAATCAATTCCTCATCAGTTCTGTTTTTAGAAGTGCCCTAATATTCATCAGTTATCAATACTGTATAGAATCAGAACACGTGACCCTCCCCTCCCATCCCTCCCCCCTCTCTTCATCCTCTTCCTCCCCTCCCTCCCTCCCTCCCTCTCTCCTCTCCCCCTCCCCTCATAAAACATTCATGCCCAGACTGGCTGGTGTCCAGACGGCCCATGGAGCTCTGCCAACCAGCTGAGATGGCACGTGGCCCACCACAGGCAGAAGGGGTCGGGGGCAAGGTGGAGCGGGTGGCGGGGACGGAGCTGGGCATGTGATGTGAGCGTCACTGCGCTGCCACAGCCGCCTGCTGCCTATGACATTGATGGGGCTGTCTAGGTGGCGAGCGGGTGGGGGCCGCCAAAATTTGCTCGCTTTTTGTCAGGGAGCTAAATCGCTTGCACACAGCAGCGGAGGCTAGACACTGCAGAGCGGGCCAGGCTATTCCTGGCCCTGTGTTTTCATTAAACCAACTGAGTGTGATGTGTCACTAGGTTTTCTTGCTCATTAGTCTTGTATACTGCTGGAGTGGAGACGCGGTTTCCATCGCTCTCTCTCTCGCTACACTCTCTAAGTTTCTCTTTAGAAATGAGTCTGGAGACATGGCTCTTGTTAAAAGTGTGGCAGACAGGTCAACAATGGTGTCCTTCAAGTAGGTTGTGTGGAGTTTGAAATATTTGTCAGTAAATCTCTTTTGATTGTGTGACGGCGGGATCTCTTTTGATCCTTTGTGACAGCGGGAGAGATATATTTAGTGGGCTGCTGGAATGTGGGAGGTTCTTTGGTCTGGGTCTGGGTCTGGGTCTCTGTGTGTGTGTGTGTGTGTGTGTGTGTGTGTGTGTGTGTGTGTGTGTGTGTGTGTGTGTGTGTGTTTGTGTGTTTGCGTGTGTGTGTGTTCGATCATTAAACCCCTTAGCCAGGCTCTGTCAGACCAAACACATATGAAGAATCCCGCTCACACCGTTAAACCCTCATAGGCTTGAGCCAAAGTCCAAGACTCTTGTTCGTTTCTCCTCAGTCCTCAGCCTGTCAGTCATTTCTCTCCCATTCTCCTCGGCGAGGTTCCTTCTGGCTTAGATGGATGTGATTGAGTATCTCTAGACACCTTTGTTCTCGCTCTTTCTCTCCCTCACTCTCTCTATCTCTCTCTCTCTCAATTCAATTCAATTCAATTTGCTTTATTGGCATGACGTAACAATGTACATATTGCCAAAGCTTATTTACAATATAAAAATGAGAATCAAAATGGTCAACGGGACAACAGTAACAACAATAACTAAGTGTCAAAATAACCATACATTCAACAATAACAATAAACATACAGTAGAGTACATGTGCAGGTTGATTGGTCTGTCAGACACTGTCCCTCAACTTATGGCAGGCAGCAATGTAGTGCGCTGCCAACCCACAGCTCTCTGCGTCCTCCCCCAACAGGACGGGTAGCCTATCCTCATCAGAGAGGTCTTTGAAACCTTGAATAAGAGTTTCAAATTTGGGGAAATGACACTCTCTAATTGTTTTATATTTTTGACATTTTGTCAGGAAATGCAGCTCCGTCTCAGGTTCTGCTGTTGTGCAGTGGTTGCACAGCCTTTCCTCTACAGGGAGCCAGGTTTTCCTGTGTCTACCCTTCTCAATGGCAAGGCTGTGCTCACTGAGCCTGTACTTTGTCAAGGTTTTTCTAAGGTTTTGATCAGTAACCATAGTCAAATAGTTAGCCACGGTGTATTGTCGATTTAGGGCCAGATAGCACTGCATTTTGCTCTGTGCTTGTGCTTGTGTTTCCCAATAAGCAATGTAGTTTTGTTTTGACTGTGTTGTAATTTGGTTTATTCTGATTGATTGGATGTTCTGGTCCTGAGGCTTCAGTGTGTTAGTAGAACAGGTTTGTGAACTCAGCCCCAGGACCAGCTGGATGAGGGGACTCTTTTCTTTGCTCAGCTCTTGGTATTGCAGGGCTTGGTAGTGATATGAGAGGGGGTCACTGTATTTTAGATGTTTCCAAAACTTAATTGCTCTTTTTTGAGTTTTTATTATTAGTGGATATTTGCCTAATTCTGCCCTGCATGCATTGTTTGTAGTTTTCCTCTGGACATGTAGGAGAATCTTACAGAACTCTGCATGCAGGGTTTCAATGGGATGTTTGTCCCATTTGATGAAATCTTGTTTTGCAAGTGGACCCCACACCTCGCAAAGTGCAATTGGTTCAATGACATATTCAATTAGTTTTAGCCAAATTTTAATAGGTATTTCAATTTGAATTTGCTTTTTAATTGCGTAGAATGCCCTGCGTGCTTTCTCTCTCAGTTCATTCACTGCCTCATTAAGGTGTCCAGTTGAGCTTATTTTTAAACCTAAGTAATTGTAGTGTGTGCAGTACTCTATATATTTTGTACCGATTGAGAACTTTGGTCTAATTCCCTGAGATCTGGATCTTCTCTGGAAAATCATTATTTGAGTCTTTTTGGGGTTTACTGCCAGGGCCCAGGTCTGGCAGTACTGCTCTAGCAGGTCCAGGCTCTGCTGTAGGCCATGTGCTGTGGGTGACAACAGGCATAGGTCATCTGCGAAGAGTAGGCATTTAACCTCTGAATTATGGAGACTAACACCAGGGGCTGAGGATTTTTCTAGAATAGTGGCCAATTCGTTGATGTAAATATTGAAGAGTGCAGGGCTCAGATTACAACCCTGACGAAGGCCCCGCCCCTGGTTAAAGAATTCTGTTCTTTTCTTGCCAATTTTAATGCGGCACGTATTGCCAGTATACATTGATTTAATTATGTCATATGTTTTACCCCCTACACCACTTTCAATAACTTTGTAGAACAGTCCTGTATGCCAAATAGAATCAAATGCTTTTTGGAAGTCGATAAAGCAAGCGTATATTTTGGTATTATTTTGGTGGACATGTTTACCTATCAGGGTGTGTAGGGTGTAAATATGATCGGTCGTGCGATGTTTTGGTATAAATCCAATTTGGCTTTTACTCAAGACATTGTGCTTATTAAGGAAGTTTAGAACTCTTACATTGATAATACTACAGAAAACCTTCCCCAGGTTACTGTTCACACAAATGCCTCTGTAATTGTTAGGGTCAAATTTGTCTCCGTTTTTAAAGATTGGGGTTATGAGTCCTTGATTCCAGATGTCAGGGAAATAACCTACACTCAGGATCAAATTAAACAGTTTTAATATAGCCAATTGAAATTTTGCACTAGTGAGTTTGAGCATCTCATTTAGGATGCCATCAGGTCCGCATGCCTTTTTAAATTTGAGAGCCTGAAGTTTCTTATAGAGCTCCTGGTCAGTAATTGGGGAGTCCAGTGGATTTTGGTTGTCCTTTATAGCTTTTTCTAATCCATTCAACTTCTCATGAATTTGGCGTTGTTCTGCGTTTGTGTCAATTTGAACGGTGTTGTAGAGTGTTTTAAAATGGGTTGTCCATATGTCACCATTTTGTATCGCTAATTCCTCTTGTTTAGATTTTTTTATTTCTTTCCAATTTTGCCAGAAGTTGTTTGTGTTTATGGACTCCTCAATTAGCGTCAGCTGCTTTCTGTTGTACTGTGCTTTTTTGGTTCTGAGTGTACGTTTATAGAGTTTTAAAGTCTCACAGTAATGAAGGCGTAATTCACCATTATTTGGGTCTCTGTGCTTTTGGTTGGATAGTGTTCTAATTTTTTTCCTTATAATTTTACAATCTGCATCAAACCAGTTGTCATCTGTGATCTTTTTTGTTTTGTTTTTTATCAATTTCAATTGTGCTTCTTTTGCCGTTTGACTGAATATATAGTTGATGTTTTGTACTGCTAGATTGATGCCTTCTTTACTGTGAGTGAATGTGGTATCCAGAAAGTTATCTAAGAGTGTTTGGATATTTTGGTTCCAGGTTGCTTTCTGGTATTCTTCTGTGCTGTTTTGGGCCCATCTGTATGAATTTCTGATGTTGTACAGCTTACTGGGCTGTGAATGTGTGGTTGTTTCCATGTCTGTTCTTTTGAGGAACAATGTAATTTGGCTGTGATCAGACAGAGGTGTTAGTGGCTTGACAGTGAATGAGCTGAGAGAGAAAGGGTCAATGTCTGTGATCATATAGTCTACTGTACTGTGGCCAAGAGGTGAGCAGTAGGTGAATCTCCCCAAAGAGTCCCCCCGTAACCTACCATTGACAAAGAACAGACCCAGGCTTCTACAGAGCTCTCTCTCTCTCTCTCTCTCTCTCCTCTCTCTTTCTCTCCCCCTCTCTCTCTCTCTCTCTCTCTCTCTCTCTTTCAATTCCATTTCAATTCAATTCAAAGGGCTTTATTGGCATGGGAACCATATGTTTACATTGCTATAGCAAGTCAAATAGATAAACAAAAGTGAAATAATAAATAAACAGTAAACATTACACTCATAAAAGTTCCCAAAATAATTTCAAATGTCATTATGTCAATATACAGTGTTGTAACAATGTGCAAATAGTTACAAAACAGTACAAAAGGTGTAACGGCTGTCGCTCTCCTCATCCTCAGACGAGGAGAGGAGAGAAGGATCATCAGACCAAAATGCAGCTTCAGGGAAATAAGCCATCTTTATTATAAATACGACGATGGCAACACGAAACACAAAACACTTTCAAATTTACAAAAACAAGAAAACGACGTTGACGAAACCTGAACATAAACTTACATAACTACACGTAAACTCATGGACAGGAAACAGACGACATCGAAACGAAAACGAACAGCCAAACAGTCCCGTATGGTACATACATCGACACGACACAGGAGACAATCACCCACAAACAAACAGTGAGAACGCCCTACCTAAATATGACTCTTAATTAGAGGAAAACGCAAACCACCTGCCTCTAATCAAGAGCCATACCAGGTAACCCAAAACCAACATAGAAACAGATAACATAGACTGCCCACCCAAAACACATGCCCTGACCATAAACACATAAAAAACAACATAAAACAGGTCAGGACTGTTACAGAACCCCCCCCTCAAGGTGCGAACGCCGGGCGCACCAGCACAAAGTCCAGGGGAGGGTCTGGGTGGGCAGTTGACCACGGTGGTGGCTCCGGCTCTGGACGCTGTCCCCACACCACCATAGTCACTCCCCTCTTCTGTCTACCCCTTCCAATGACCACCCTAAAACTACCTTCCCCTAAATAAACGGCCAGCACCAGGAGAAGGGGCAGCACCGGGACAAGGGGTAGCACCGGGACAAGGGGCAGCACCGGAACAAAGGGCAGCACCAGGATAAGGACCAGCACCGGGACAAGGGGCAGCACCGGGACAAGGGGCAGCACCGGGATAAGGGGCAGCACCAGGATAAGTGGCAGCACCGGGACAAGGGGCAGCACCGGGACAAGGGGCAGCACCGGGACAAGGGGCAGCACCGGGACAAGGGGCAGCACCGGGACAAGGGGCAACACCGGGACAAGGGGCAGGTCCCGGCTGATATGCTCTGGCAGATCCTGGCTGAGGGACTCTGGCAGGTCTATGCAGGCTGACGGCTCTCGACGCTCATGGCAGGCTGACGGCTCTCGACGCTCATGGCAGGCTGACGGCTCTCGACGCTCATGGCAGGCTGACGGCTCTCGACGCTCATGGCTCTCTGACGGCTCTGGCTGCTCATGGCTCTCTGACGGCTCTGGCTGCTCATGGCTCGCTGGCGGCTCTGGCTGCTCATGGCTCTCTGACGGCTCTGGCTGCTCATGGCTCGCTGGCGGCTCTGGCAGATCCTGTCTGGTTGGCGGCTCTGGCAGATCCTGTCTGGTTGGCGGCTCTGGCAGATCCTGTCTGGTTGGCTGCTCTGGCAGATCCTGTCTGGCGGGCGGCTCTAGCGGCTCCTGTCTGGCTGACGGCTCTAGCGGCTCCTGTCTGGCGGATGGCTCTGTAGGCTCATGGCAGACGGGCGGCTTTGCAGGCTCATGGCAGACGGGCGGCTTTGCAGGCTCCTGGCAGACGGATGGCTCAGACGGTGCTGGGGAGACGGATGGCTCAGATGGCGCTGGGGAGACGGATGGCTCAGATGGCGCTGGGGAGACGGATGGCTCAGATGGCGCTGGGGAGACGGATGGCTCAGATGGCGCTGGGGAGACGGATGGCTCTGGCCGGATACGGCGCACTGTAGACCTGGTGCGTGGTGCCGGAACTGGAGGCACCGGGCTAAGGATAAGCACCTTCCTACTAGTGCGGGGAGCAGGGACAGGGCACACTGCATTCTCAAAGCCCACTCTATACCTGATGCGAGGTACCGGCACTGGTGACACCGGGCTGAGGACAAGCACATCAGGATTAGTAGGGGGAGAAGATACAGTGTGTTCAGGGCTCTGGAGACGCACAGGTGGCTTAGTGCATGGTGCCGGAACTGGAGGCACCGGGCTAGATACACGCACTACAGGGAGAGTGCGTGGAGGAGGAACAGGGCTCAGGATACGCACTGGTAGCCTAGTGCGTAGTGTAGACACTGTAGGTACTAGGCTGGGGCGGGGAGGTGGCGCCGGAAATACCGGACCGTGGAGGCGTACTGGCTCTCTTGAGCATTGAGCCTGCCCAACCTTACCTGGTTGAATGCTCCCGGTTGCCCGACCAGTGCGGGGAGGTGGAATAACCCGCACCGGCCTATGTAGGCGAACCGGGGAAACCATGCGTAAGGCCGGTGCCATGTATGCCGGCCCGAGGAGACGCACTGGAGACCAGACGCGTTGAGCCGGCCTCATGACACCTGGCTCAATACCCAATCTAGCCCTACCAGTGCGGGGAGGTGGAATAACCCGCACTGGGCTATGCACTCGTACAGGAGACACCGTGCGCTCTACTGCGTAACACGGCGCCTGCCCGTACTCCCGCTCTCCACGGTAAGCCTGGGAAGTGGGCGCAGGTCTCCTACCTGCCCAAGGCCCACTACCTCCTATCCCCCCCCCAATAATTTTTTTTGGGGAATTACTTACGGGCTTTTTGGGCTTCCGTGCCAGACGCGTTCCCTCATAGCTCCGGTTCCTCTCTCCGGTAGCCTCTGCTCTCCTCAGTGCCTCCAGCTGTTCCCATGGGAGGCGATCTCTACCAGCCAGGATCTCCTCCCATGTGTAGACACCTTTTCCATCCAATAAATCGTCCCATGTCCATTGCTCCTTCTTCTCCTGTCCCTTACTCCGTTTATTTTTCGCTTGCCGCTTGGTCTTAGCGTGGTGGGTGATTCTGTAACGGCTGTCGCTCTCCTCATCCTCAGACGAGGAGAGGAGAGAAGGATCATCAGACCAAAATGCAGCTTCAGGGAAATAAGCCATCTTTATTATAAATACGACGATGGCAACACGAAACACAAAACACTTTCAAATTTACACTAAACAAAACAAGAAAACGATCGTGAAGCTAAACAACGATGTGCACACACTGGCTACAAACGTATCACATAGACAACTACTCACCTAGAATGAAAGCCTATGGCTACCCTAAATAAGGCTCCCAATCAGAGACAACCGAAATCAGCTGTCTCTAATTGGGAACTCATTCAGGTAACCATAGACTCTCCTAGACAACTAAACATACATAGACAACGCTAGACACATGTACTCAACACAAACCCATCTACTACACCCAACAACCCCTTTACCATAGAAACACCCAAAACCAACAAAAACACAAACATTCCCCATGTCACACCCTGACCTAACTAAAATAATAAAGAAAACAAAGAATACTAAGGCCAGGGCATGACATAACCCCCCCCTTAAGGTGCGAACTCCGGGCGCACCATTACACAGTCTAGGGGAGGGTTTGGGTGGGCTTCCATCCATGGTGGCGGCTCCGGCTCTGGTCGTGGTCCCCACGTCACCACAGTCCCTAACCGCCTCCTTAGCTTCCTACAAAAGACCCCCCTCCACATTAACCATACTGCATTAAGGGGCAGTTCCGGACTAAGGGGCAGCTCCGAACTAAGGGGCAGTACCAGGGTAAGGGGCAGTACCAGGGTAAGGGGCAGTACCAGGGTAAGGGGCAGTACCAGAGTAGTTCTGTCACGATCGTGTGGCGGATTGACGGACCAAAACGCAGCATTAGGGAAATAAGCCATCTTTATTATAAATACGACGATGGCAACACGAAACACAAAACACTTTCAAATTTACACTAAACAAAACAAGAAAACGATCGTGAAGCTAAACAACGATGTGCACACACTGGCTACAAACGTATCACATAGACAACTACTCACCTAGAATGAAAGCCTATGGCTACCCTAAATAAGGCTCCCAATCAGAGACAACCGAAATCAGCTGTCTCTAATTGGGAACTCATTCAGGTAACCATAGACTCTCCTAGACAACTAAACATACATAGACAACGCTAGACACATGTACTCAACACAAACCCATCTACTACACCCAACAACCCCTTTACCATAGAAACACCCAAAACCAACAAAAACACAAACATTCCCCATGTCACACCCTGACCTAACTAAAATAATAAAGAAAACAAAGAATACTAAGGCCAGGGAATGACAAAAGGGAAAATTAATAAACATAAATGTGGGTTTTATTTTCAGTGGTGTTTGTTCTTCACTGGTTGCCTTTTTCTTGTGACAACAGGTCACACATCTTGGTGCTGTGATGGCACACTAGAGTATTTCACCCAATAGATATGGGAGTTCAACATTTGATCAACATTTGATTTGTTTTCGAATTCTTTGTGGGTCTGTGTAATCTGAGGGAAATATGTGTCTCTAATATGGTCATACATTGGGCAGGAGGTTAGGAAGTGAAGCTCCGTTTCCACCTCATTTTATGGGCAGTGTGCACATAGCCTGTCTTCTCTTGAGTGCCAGGTCTGCCTACGGCAGCCTCTCTCAATAGCAAGGCTATGCTCACTGAGTCTGTACATAGTCATAGCTTTCCCTAAGTTTGGGTCAGTCACAGTGGTCAGGTATTCTGACACTGTGTACTCTCTGTTTAGGGCCAAATAGCATTCTAGTTTGCGCTGAATTATTTTCAATGTTTCAAGTAATTATCTGTTTGTTTTTTCATGATTTTGGTTGGGTCTAATTGTGTAACTGTCCTGGGGCTCTGTTTGTGTTTGTGAACAGAGCCCCAGGACCAGCTTGATTGGTTGTAGAATTTAACGTCTCTTTTCTGGATTTTGATAATTAGCGGTATCGGCCTAATTCTGCTCTGCATGCATTATTCCTTATTTGGTCTTACTGAGATTTACTGTCAGGCCCCAGATCTGAAAGGATCTGTACAGAATATCTAGGTGCTGCTGTAGGACCTCCTTGGTTGGGGACAGAAGCACCAGATCATCAGCAAACAGTAGACATTTGACTTCAGATTCTAGTATGGTGAGGCCGGGTGCTGCAGACTGTTCTAGTGCCCTCGTCAATTAGCTGATATATACAGTATGTTGAAGAGGGTGGGGCTTAAGCTGCATCACTCTCTTTCTCTCTCCCTCTGGTTCCCTGACTGTGTAAAAACACAGAGAAATGAACAGCCACGAACCACTCTTCCTAGTGAGGATCCCTGTAGGAGACACTCTCCAGTAAATAGCCAATCAGCTGGGACCAGATGGGGCCTCCTCCTGGAGAATGCAGGAGTGTGTGTGTGTGTGTGTGTGTGTGTGTGTGTGTGTGTGTGTATTTCTGTGTGTCAGTTTTATTATTACAGCTTGCACGTTGGCACACATGTACACTCTCACACCGCCTTTCTGTTTAGTGGGAGGGTCCTACCTCCCACTAAACAGTGAAATGCATTTGAAGCTTTGAAATGGATAAAGGGTGTCTCTAGAACGGGAGTGTGTGTGTGTGTGTGTGTGTGTGTGTGTGTGTGTGTGTGTGTGTGTGTGTGTGTGTGTGTGTGTGTGTGTGTGTGTGTGTGTGTGTGTGTGTGTGTGTGTGTGTTTTTACGTGTGTGTGTGTGTGTTTACGTGTGTGTCTGTGTGTGTGTGTCTGCGTGTCTGTGTGTGTATGCTTTAATTTAAACTGCATTCTTTCTTTGTTCGATGTGAATGAATGAAACGGTGAAGTCATATCCTCTTCAAAGCCAAGTACAAAGGACTGCCAGGCTGTCACACAGGAGAACATCTGAAGCTGCATTGTGCCATTGTGACAGATCAGATCCTAGATCTCTGATAGTTAACTGGATGCTCTGTAAAACAGTCTTTATTGGCCCAATAATGAGAGTTAAGCAGAGTAATATGATACTGTATGTGTGTGTCTGTGTGTGGCCTTGTTGTGTGTACTGTGGGGAAACAAACAGTGGGAGCCTGCTTGTTGCTGTCTAACACATCTGCCAGAAACGGGAGCAGAATCACTGACAATGGCTTATTAACTAGTAATTGTGCTCCTCGAACATTAATATTGCTCTTGTTACATTTTTATGATCAATTAAATTCTGCAGGGTTAAAAACTACAAAATGTTGACTACATACATATTCTAAAAAGAAATGGTTGCAGAATTCACTGAATAGCCTATTGACTAGTGCTATAAAATGTCGAAGACAACGTATATTTTTCTCGCACATGGATGGCTGATTACTACTCTGAAAGCTCTCTACAGTACAGCTTGAATCTGTGGCAGGTTGTCTTTGCCCAACCTCGTAGAGTAGTACAGCGCTTCACAACACGGTTATATTCATTAGGTTCCAAATGTAATAAAACAGACTGAAACAGGGTGGAACTTCCTGAACTTGTCCTAGTTTTTGTTTTCAGTTCCAAAATGTTTTGCTACAGTGTGCTGTAATGAATACGACCCAGCAGTAACCTACTGTATATCCTGGTTGGTAACTGTTGAATAGATACCTCTGTGATCTCTGTTGCCATGTATCTATAAAGACTTTATCTATAAAGCTATAAACAGATGCTGCTGAATGGCCTTCTAGAGATGCCAGACCTATCCTTTTGATATCTACCCGTATTTCTTGATATCAAGGTTATTATAGTTTTGTGATTTTCCATACATTTTTTTTCTATTCGTTTTGAGATTTTTATTTTAAATTCAGTTTAGTTTCAGTTGGTTTTCAGACTTGATTTACTCGTTTTTTATTTAGTTTGAGTTTTATAAAATCATTTTTATATTATTTAGTTGTAGTTGTAGTGTTAGGGACAGAAAGTACCCTTATGCGTGGGAGGCTAAGAGTCGTTCATGGGTTGTAGGGCTATAGTGTTTGGGGATATCACTTCCTGCCACTGGGGGGCAGTAATACATAAGGTGATGGGTCAGGTCATAGGTTTGATAATGTTTTAATTATAAATCAATCTTAATGTGACTTGGATTTAAAAGGAGAATTGTCGGTGTCCAACTCAGATTCAGACATTTTTGCAGTGCCGTTCAAAGCTACAGTATGACCAGCTCTGAGTGTTGTTGGTCACTGGTATTCTCTTGACCGCTTCTACAATAGCTTGATAGCCTTGACTCTGTTCGCCCTGTTGTCAGTTACGATGAGTAGGATCTTCTCCTCTGGTATGTCCCATCCGTTTAATCTGCAGTGAATTACCTTTCCGGTGTGCGCTAAATCCTGATGGAGGATCAGCAACACATTCTGTGCCTAGTTGAAGGGGTGAAGCCTGCTAATATGCCCATGAACAAAGCAGTCCGTCCGTTCTTGTGCCATCTGTCTACACACAGGGTTATTTTCTATGCCTCTTTCAGAATCTCCGTAACTTTCTGGGTTCATGTATCCATTTGCAAAGCAATCAACCCGTTTACTCTAGCAGCGCCAGGAGTTTTACATTTGGTGTTTGGTAGAATTTTCTGAAGGCTGGCTCATCACAGACTGGATTAATAAATTAACCAGTGCTTCTTCTCTTTTTAAACTGATTTGAATTGGGTTGCCATGTTTCTGCTATTTTATGCAAACTGCTAAGGTTGGTTATCCTGACGTTGCAGCTCCTAATATCTGGCGGCTGTCTCACCTTGTCTTTATCCTCAAATTGTTTGTATGATTCTTTAAGGTTGGTTGGGTTTTCCCTTTGTTCCTGTCCCACACACGCTGCTGACACTACAATACATGGTCCTTTCCAGCAATGTGCTCAAAACTACTCCATACAGGGACTCACCTTTTGCTGCCGCCATTGTTCACGCTCACGCCTTCTGATGTCTTCCCTGTTCGCTAGTTTTACATCTGAGCAGACGCTCGTATTCTGAGCAATTTGGGTTAAGTGTCTTGCTCAAGGGCATATTAACAGATTTTTCACCTTGGGGATTCAAACAAGTGACCTTTCAATGATCTTAACCACTAGTCTACCTGCCTCACCAGTGATAGTGATGCCCCAGCTAGGTCTATTTGACACATCACCATCTACTGGCAGTATTTACCCACCAGATCCAGAAGCTTGAAAGCCATTAGATTTTTGCCCAAAGTTTAGAACGAAAAAAAACTGAAACTTAACATAATTTCTGATGTTTTTATTTTATTTCATACCGAACAAAAATATAAACGCAACATGCGATGATTTCAACGATTTTACTGAGTTACAGTTCATATAAGGAAGTCAGTCAATTGAAATAAATAAATTAGGCCATAATCTGGATTTCACATGACTGGGCCTGGGAGGGCATAGGCCCTCCCACTTGGCAGTCAGGCCCTCCCACTTGGCAGTCAGGCCCACCCACTTGGCAGTCAGGCCCACCCACTTGGCAGTCAGGCCCTCCCACTTGGCAGTCAGGCCCACCCACTTGGCAGTCAGGCCCAGCCACTTGGCAGTCAGGCCCTCCCACTTGGCAGTCAGGCCCACCCACTTGGCAGCCAGGCCCACCCACTTGGCAGTCAGGCCCACCCACTGGGGAGCCAGGCCCACCCACTGGGAAGCCAGGCCCAGCCAAACATAGTTTTTCCCACAAAAGGGCTTTATTACAGAAAGAAATACTCCTCATTATCTTGGCAAAGAATACATTTCCACTAACAAGGATGTAAACAAATTTGTGCACAAAATTTGAGAGAAATAAGCTTTTTGTGCATATGGAACATTTCTGGGATTTTTATTTCAGCTCATAAAACATGGGACCAACACTTTACATGTAGCGTTTATATTTTTGTTCAATGTAGTTAGTTTTGCAGTCAAATATAATAGTTTCAGTATAGTTTTAGTTTTTCAAGTGTTTTTCTTAATTATTATATTTCAGTTTCATTGATTATTCGTCTACAATAATAACCTTGCTTGATATGATATCGTTTGATATCTCTTTAAATCGTTTGATATCTTTTACTCCACTTCTGATCAATGACTTTAATAAAACGGAGAGAAACAGGAAATGTGAATGTTCATTGAGAGAGAGAGAACCTAATGTAGCGTGAATATAGTGTTTATCAGTGGACCAGGTTTCATTGATAATACACATCTATAACTGGACTCATAATAAGCAATGTGATGAAAATGGTAGAATTCAATGAATTACTTGATGAAAAAGATACCTAAGTAGACTCCTAATGAAAATAAACATGATCATACAGTATACTGACTAGACTGAACAGGTGGACAGATACTAATTATATCTATAATGAACAGGGACTAATTAGGATGTTTGGATGTTGTGGTTACCACATCTCTGTTGCAGTATGATTACTGATTGATGTTCCCATGTCTCTGATGCAGTATGATTACTGATTGTTGTTACCATGTCTCTGATGCAGTATGATTACTGATTATTGTTTCCATGTCTCTGATGCAGTATGATTACTGATTATTGTTTCCATGTCTCTGATGCAGTATGATTACTGATTGATGTTTCCATGTCTCTGATGCAGTATGATTACTGATTGATGTTTCTATGTCTCTGATGCAGTATGATTACTGATTGATGTTCCCATGTCTCTGATGCAGTATGATTACTGATTGATGTTTCTATGTCTCTGATGCAGTATGATTACTGATTGATGTTTCCATGTCTCTGATGCAGTATGATTACTGATTATTGTTTCCATGTCTCTGATGCAGTATGATTACTGATTGATGTTTCCATGTCTCTGATGCAGTATGATTACTGATTATTGTTTCCATGTCTCTGATGCAGTATGATTACTGATTGATGTTTCCATGTCTCCGATGCAGTATGATTACTTATTGATGTTTCCATGTCTCTGATGCAGTATGATTACTGATTGATGTTTCCATGTCTCTGATGCAGTATGATTACTGATTATTGTTTCCATGTCTCTGATGCAGTATGATTACTGATTGATGTTTCCATGTCTCTGATGCAGTATGATTACTGATTGATGTTTCCATGTCTCTGATGCAGTATGATTACTGATTGATGTTTCCATGTCGCTGATGCAGTATGATTACTGATTGTTGTTACCACCTCTCTGATGCAGTATGATTACTGATTGATGTTTCCATGTCTCTGATGCAGTATGATTACTGATTATTGTTTCCATGTCTCTGATGCAGTATGATTACTGATTGATGTTTCCACCTCTCTGATGCAGTATGATTACTGATTCTTGTTACCACCTCTCTGATGCAGTATGATTACTGATTGATGTTTCCATGTCTCTGATGCAGTATGATTACTGATTGTTGTTACCACCTCTCTGATGCAGTATGATTACTGATTGATGTTTCCATGTCTCTGATGCAGTATGATTACTGATTGATGTTTCCATGTCTCTGATGCAGTATGATTACTGATTGATGTTTCCATGTCGCTGATGCAGTATGATTACTGATTGTTGTTACCACCTCTCTGATGCAGTATGATTACTGATTGATGTTTCCATGTCTCTGATGCAGTATGATTACTGATTGATGTTTCCACATCTCTGATGCAGTATGATTACTGATTGAATTGTCCATGTCTCTGATGCAGTATGATTACTGATTGATGTTTCCACATCTCTGATGCAGTATGATTACTGATTATTGTTTCCATGTCTCTGATGCAGTATGATTACTGATTGATGTTTCCATGTCTCTGATGCAGTATGATTACTGATTGATGTTTCCATGTCTCTGATGCAGTATGATTACTGATTGATGTTTCCACCTCTCTGATGCAGTATGATTACTGATTGATGTTTCCACCTCTCTGATGCTGTATGATTACTGATTGATGTTTCCACCTCTCTGATGCAGTATGATTATTGATTGATGTTTCCATGTCTCTGATGCAGTATGATTACTGATTGATGTTTCCATGTCTCTGATGCAGTATGATTATTGATTGATGTTTCCATGTCTCTGATGCAGTATGATTACTGATTGATGTTTCCATGTCTCTGATGCAGTATGATTACTGATTGATGTTTCCACCTCTCTGATGCAGTATGATTACTGATTGATGTTTCCACCTCTCTGATGCAGTATGATTATTTATTGATGTTTCCATGTCTCTGATGCAGTATGATTACTGATTGATGTTTCCATGTCTCTGATGCAGTATGATTATTGATTGATGTTTCCACCTCTCTGATGCAGTATGATTACTGATTGTTGTTACCACCTCTCTGATGCAGTATGATTACTGATTGATGTTTCCATGTCTCTGATGCAGTATGATTATTGATTGATGTTTCCACCTCTCTGATGCAGTATGATTACTGATTGTTGTTACCACCTCTCTGATGCAGTATGATTACTGATTATTGTTTCCATGTCTCTGATGCAGTATGATTACTGATTGATGTTTCCACCTCTCTGATGCAGTATGATTACTGATTGATGTTTCCATGTCTCTGATGCAGTATGATTATTGATTGATGTTTCCACCTCTCTGATGCAGTATGATTACTGATTGTTGTTACCACCTCTCTGATGCAGTATGATTACTGATTGATGTTTCCATGTCTCTGATGCAGTATGATTACTGATTGATGTTTCCATGTCTCTGATGCAGTATGATTACTGATTGATGTTTCCATGTCTCTAATGCAGTATGATTACTGATTGTTGTTTCCACCTCTCTGATGCAGTATGATTACTGATTGATGTTTCCACCTCTCTGATGCAGTATGATTACTGATTGATGTTTCCACCTCTCTGATGCAGTATGATTACTGATTGATGTTTCCATGTCTCTGATGCAGTATGATTACTGATTGATGTTTCCATGTCTCTGATGCAGTATGATTACTGATTGTTGTTTCCACCTCTCTGATGCAGTATGATTACTGATTGATGTTTCCATGTCTCTGATGCAGTATGATTACTGATTGATGTTTCCATGTCTCTGGTGCAGTATGATTACTGATTGATGTTTCCACCTCTCTGATGCAGTATGATTACTGATTGATGTTTCCACCTCTCTGATGCAGTATGATTACTGATTGATGTTTCCACCTCTCTGATGCAGTATGATTACTGATTGATGTTTCCACCTCTCTGATGCAGTATGATTACTGATTGATGTTTCCACCTCTCTGATGCAGTATGATTATTGATTGATGTTTCCATGTCTCTGATGCAGTATGATTACTGATTGATGTTTCCATGTCTCTGATGCAGTATGATTACTGATTGATGTTTCCATGTCTCCGATGCAGTATGATTATTGATTGATGTTTCCATGTCTCTGATGCAGTATGATTACTGATTGATGTTTCCATGTCTCTGATGCAGTATGATTACTGATTGATGTTTCCATGTCTCTGATGCAGTATGATTACTGATTGATGTTTCCATGTCTCTGATGCAGTATGATTACTGATTGATGTTTCCACCTCTCCGATGCAGTATGATTACTTATTGATGTTTCCATGTCTCTGATTCAGTATGATTACTGATTGATGTTTCCATGTCTCTGATGCAGTATGATTACTGATTGTTTCTATGTCTCTGATGCAGTATGATTACTGATTGATGTTTCCATGTCTCTGATGCAGTATGATTACTGATTATTGTTTCCATGTCTCTGATGCAGTATGATTACTGATTGATGTTTCCACCTCTCTGATGCAGTATGATTACTGATTGATGTTTCCATGTCTCTAATGCAGTATGATTACTGATTGATGTTTCCATGTCTCTAATGCAGTATGATTACTGATTGATGTTTCCATGTCTCTAATGCAGTATGATTACTGATTGATGTTTCCATGTCTCTGATGCAGTATGATTACTGATTGATGTTTCCATGTCTCTAATGCAGTATGATTACTGATTGATGTTTCCACCTCTCTGATACAGTATGATTACTGATTGATGTTTCCACCTCTCTGATGCAGTATGATTACTGATTGATATTTCCACCCCTTTGGTATGTTTGGCACTAGTCAGAGAAAGTAGGGAGGAGAGGATCAGAACCTGGCCTCCTCCTTCTCTTCTCCTTCATTTGGCTCTACCCCGATCCCTCACTCCTCTCAGCGTGCAGTGCCAACACACACAGGTGTGCCCTCTGGCATGGCGGGCATGCTGTGCCAAAGGAGCTGGTAATGGAAGCAGAGAAACAAGGCAATAGACACACATGAATGCATGATGCATGCACACAAGCTGGGCACACACAGTCAATGTCAACCACTTCTCTATAGGCACACAATCTAAGATTACGCAGGAGTGTTTATCGGACAAGACACACACACACATGTATTAATGTGTGTGTGTGTGTGTGTGTGTGTGTGTGTGTGTGTGTGTGTGCCAGGCATGCACATGTTGGCACAAAAGAGGGTTGGGTTGGTTAATCTGTGCACCATATAATGTATTTGATTTGCACACAATCGTGACCCTCTCTTTAATTGGTGTTAGCATTAAGCTAATGTAGAGTGCATGGGACCCAGTCACTTTCAGAGTCATGTACCTTCATTGTACTTTATAGCTGACATACAAATCCCTTTATAGGTTTATAAACTGTATTGTACTGTATAGTGGGCATACATATAGATTTTCAAGCTGATTTAAGTCAAAACTATATCTAGGCAACTCAGGAACATTTAACGTCATCTTGGTAAGCAACTCCAGTGTATATTTGGCCTTGTGTTTTAGGTTATTGTCCTGCTGAATGATGAATTTATCTCCCAGTGTGTTTGAAAGCAGGTTTTCCTCTAGGATGTTGCCTGTGCTTAGCTCTATTCCGTTTCTTTTTATCCTAAAAACTCCCTAGTCCTTGCCGATGACAAGTATACCCATAACATGATGCAGCCACCACCATGCTGCATCATGTTATGGGTATGAGTGGTATTCAGTGATGTGTTGTGTTGGATTTGCCCCAAACGCTTTGTATTCAGGACATAAAGTTACTTTTTTTGCCATATTTTTTGCAGTTTTACTTTAGTGCCTTATTACAAACAGGATGCATGTTTTTACATATTTTGTATTCTGTACAGGCTTCCTTCTTTTCACGCTGTCATTTAGGTTAGTATTGTGGAGTAACTACAATGTTGTTGATCCATCCACAGTTTTCTCCTATCACAGCCATTATTAAACTCTGTAACTGTTTTAAAGTCACTATTAACCTCATGGTGAAATCCATAAACGGTTTCCTTCCCCTCCGGCAACTGAGTTAGGAAGGATGCTTGTATCTTCGTATGGGTGTATTGAAACACCATACAAAGTGTAATTGATAACTTCACCATGCTTAAAGGGATATTCAATGTCTGCTTTTTTTTACCCATCTACCAATAGGTGCCCTTCTTTGTGAGGCATTGGAAAACCTCCCTGGTCTTTGTGGTTGAAGCTGATGGACCTTACAGATAGTTATATGTGTGGGGTACAGAAATGAGGTAGTCATTAAAAAATCATGTTAAACACTATTATTGCACACAGAGTGAGTCCATGCAACTTATTATGTGACTTGTTAACCTGTCTAGGATGAGCGTGCCGCGGCACACCCCCCCCCCCCCCCACTGAAAAACCAGTGCCGCGAAATTCAAAAAATATATATTTTTTAAATATTTAACTTTCACACATTAAAGTCCAATACAGCTAATGGAAGACACAGATCTTGTGAATCCAGTCAACATGTCCGATTTTTAAAATGTTTTACAGGGAAGACACAATATGTAAAGATGTACATCTATTACCTAAAAACACATTAGCATAATCCACCATCTTTTATTTGTCCACCAACACCAGTAGCTATCACCAATTCGGCTAAACTAAGATATTTATAGCCCCTAACCAAGAAAAAAACTCATCAGATGACAGTCTGATAACATATTTATGGTATGGGATAGGTTTTGTTAGAAAAAAGTGCATATTTCAGGTAGATGGCATAGGTTACAATTGCACCCACCGTCACAAATGGACTAGAATAATTACTATGAGCAACGTGTTTACCTACTTACTAATCATCAAACATTTCGTAAAAATACACAGCATACACTAATCGAAAGACACAGATCCTGTGAATACAGACAATATTTCAGATTTTCTAAGTGTCTTACAGCGAAAACACAATAAATCGTTATATTAGCATAGCACATAGCACATAGCAGCCCAGCATTGATTCTAGCCAAAGTGGGCGATAACGTCAACATCGCCAAAAATATATTAATTTTTTCACTAACCTTCTCAGAATTCTTCAGATGACACTCCTGTAACATCATATTACACAATCCATATAGAGTTTGATCGAAAATGTTTATATTTAGGCACCAAAATCATGGTTAGACAATGTGAAATGTAGCTCAGCTGGTCAGAAAATGTCCTTGCGCCACTTAGACAGTGATCTACTCTTATACATAAATACTCATAAACGTGACTAAAAAATATAGGGTGGACAGGGATTGATAGACAATTTAATTCTTAATACAATTGCGGAATTACATTTTTTAATTTATCCTTACTTTTCAATACAGTTTGCGCCAAGCGAAGCTACGTCAAAAAACATGGCGTCCTAAGCCACTAAAATTTTTCGACAGAAACACGATTTATCATAATAAAAATGTCCTACTTTGAGCTGTTCTTCCATCAGTATCTTGGGCAAAGGATCCTTTCTTGGGAGTAATCGTCTTTTGGTGGAAAGCTGTCCTCTTGCCATGTGGAAATGCCAACTGCGTTCGGGATGAACTGAAAAGCGTGCCCAGCTATTCACAGCGTTTCAAAAATAAATGTCCCAAAATCGCACTAAACGGATATAAATTGCTATAAAACGCTTTAAATTAACTACCTTATGATGTTTTTAACTCCTATAACGAGTAAAAAGATGACCGGAGAAATATAACAGGCTAAACTAACGCTTGGAACAGGAGCGGGTCGGTGTCCTCCACGCGCGTTACGCACCAAGAAAAGACTTGCTAGCTACAGGGTTTTTTAATTTATAGTGCCTGTGAACTCGCAATCGACCCCATTGAAATCGTCATCACGTAAAGGCATCCAGGGGAAGACGTAAGCAGTGTCCGTATAGTCATAGCAATAACAGTGCCCTTTTAACTGACTCCAGAACAGTGGCCAACATTTCTGAAATCTGACTCCATGTCAGGGAAATTGCTGTAGAATGGTCTCTGTTCCACTTAGAGACAAAATTTCAACTCCTATAGAAACTATAGACTGTTTTCTATCCAATAATAATAATAATATGCATATTGTACGATCAAGGATTTTGTGGGAAGCCGTTTAAAAAATTACCCGATTAGCATAAATAGTCTCAACAGCGCCCCCATCCTCAACAGGTTTTAAGTTAACTCTTGAACGTATATAGGCTTGCCATAACAAAGTTTTTTAAAATTATTTAGTAAAAATTTCTAAAAACATATTTCCACTTTGACATTATGGTGTATTGTGTGTAGGCCAGTGACAAAACATCTAAATGTAATCCATTTTTAATTCAGGCTGTGAAAACAAAATGTGGACGTGAATACTTTCTGGAGGCCCTCTATCCCTTCATAGGTTTATAAGCTGCCATTCGACACCGTTTTATTCATCAACAAAGGGGAGGTGAGTTATTAGTTATGGCTAACATCTGTCCCCAGCATGGTCACCTCACATGGCCCTCTCTGGGAGCTGTCACTGGGGGTGATGACTGGTGTCAGGGGGAGGGAGGATGAGGAGAGAGGAGGAGGGGCGAGGGGTGTCTGGAGCGGAGTTACCAGACTGAACCAGGAATAGGCTGGAATCGCACGCTTGAACGATGGGATTTGGAAGTGATGAACAGAAATATAGGAGAGGGGGTGTAGTGGTGGAGCGTGTAAGAGAGAGCGGAGGGAGAGAGTGTCAGGGAAAGGAAAGAGAGACGATGAGAGAGAGAGAGAGAGAGAGAGAGAGGAGGAGGAGAGAGAGAGAGAGAGAGAGAGAGAGAGAGAGAGAGGAGAGAGAGAGAGAGAGGAGGAGAGAGAGAGCGAGCGAGAGAGCGAGCGAGAGAGCGAGAGAGCGAGCGAGAGCGAGAGAGAGAGAGAGAGAGAGAGAGAGAGAGCTCTCTTCTTCTTCTCTGTTTCTTCCTCATATTTTTCCGTTTTGTTGTAGATCTTGATCTCCACATCATCTATGTGTGAGGGAGGGATGAAGTAGAGAAGAGAAGGAGGAGGGGGCTCTCATCTCTGTTAATGTGATGCTGTTTCAACAGCGGTGCCTCCTGGTCATCACCCAAGGCTATCATTAAGACATAGAGAATCTGGGTTTTCAAAGGCACCAATAAAGCCTAGATTGTATTTAGGGAGGGGTTGGGGCATACACACATTTAAGAAACAGAATAGATGCTCTCTAAAACCAAAAATGGTTCTTCGGCTGTCTCTGTAAGAACCCTTTTTGGTGGCAGGTAGAACCCTTTTTGGTTCCGCGTAGAAACCCTTTCCACAGGAACCGAAAAGGGTTCTACTTGGAACCAAAATAGCGAAGGTACGAGAGAACCCTTTTGGAACCCTTTTTTCTAAGAGTATACAGTACTTGGAAAAAAAGACAGCAACGGGCGACTGGGTTTTATTTTGAAAAGGGACGAGGATAAAGTTTTAATGCTGTAAATTGGTTGTTATAGTGGCTCTGTTTTATGAGTCATTTTAAAAGCATTGTTACTTGATAAAAGCAGTTAAATAAAGCCATTTATATGGCTTTGTTGATCCTACTTAATGTTGTTCTCCGCTAGTTTCACCCCATAAGTCCCCACCTCGATTTGAAAGATAATCCAGAAGCCAGTTGAACGCTGGTACATTTTACTGGTGTAGTGACTGGGAGAAATCTGGTTTGCCAGCACACACTCTTCAGATAAACATTGGTGGCAGCTGCTGCCATGGCAACACCATTGTGGTTTCCCCCTCCCTCCCACCCTGCTCCTCACTCTCCTGCCCCCCTCCCTCTTTCTCGCTCTACCACGCCCCCGTCCCTGGCTGGTCGCTACACGGTCACTGTGGACTACAGAAAACCGAGGGAGGTTGGGTAGAGAGAGCTCTGCTGGTTGAGAAGAGCTGAAGAGCGCCACTTCAGTGGTTTTCACTGGAGGAAAAAAGAGACAGAAAGAAAAAGAGGAAAAGAAATTGAGTGAGTGGTTGGATTGGTGGTAGAGGATGAGCGAGGACTCTCAGTCCCACTACCGGATGGAGGCTGGGGATAGGCTCAACGGGCTTGGCCAGAGGAGGAAGAGACCCAAAAAGGTAAAATAAAGATGGACAACTTGGACTGGCTAACACACCTCTGACCTGGTTAGCCTGTTAGCATTAGTGGTGGATTAGCGCTGGAGCTCCAGAGGCTGAAGGGTCCAGGAGGAGGTTGAGGTCTGTGAATCTGGCTCTGGACCTCTGTTTGTGGGCAGCAGCTACTGCTTGCAGCTCCTGTCCCTGGTGACTGGGGCAGTTGGCTGGTGGAAGCACAGCGCTACTTGGATGCTGGTGTGGAGCGCTCACCGCTCTGAGGAGGCTGCAGGTGCAGTTAGGAGTGTATGTGTGTGTTGGGGGTTAGTTGTTTTGGATATTGGAAAAGCATCATTGGTGGGCTTGATTTGTGATGATGGGTGTGTGGCTGATCTTTCCAGAATAAAAGCTGTTGGAGAAGTGCTGGTAAGGGTTTTCTCTTCATTCTCTCTCTCTCTCTCTCTCTCTCTCTCTCTCTCTCTCTCTCTCTCTCTCTCTCTCTCTCTCTCTCTCTCTCTCTCTCTCTCTCTCTCTCTGTCTCTGTCTCTGTCTCTGTCTCTGTCTCTCTGTCTCTCTGTCTCTCTCTTTCTTTCTCTCTGTCTCTCTCTTTCTTTCTCTCTCTCTTTCTCTTTCTCTCTCCTTCCCTTTTTCTCTAGTGTGTTTCTGTTGTTGTTCCCACCTTTGTTAGGGTGGAGGCTACTGTCACAAACTGACAAGGGTGGGTCCCTGTGTGTGTGTTTGACTGAGATCATCTAGATATGATTTTGCTTCCATAAGAACCTGCCTCCAAGTGTTCCTCTTTTAAAATAATAATATAATAATACATATAATATAATAATATGAAAATATACTATTATAATAATAATATATAATAATAATAATATAATATAAGAATATATAAGAATAAGAATATAATATAACAATATAATAAGAATATATAATACTACTATAATAATAATAATATATAATAATAATATAATATAATACACTGCTCAAAAAAATAAAGGGAACACTTAAACAACACAATGTAACTCCAAGTCAATCACACTTCTGTGAAATCAAACTGTCCACTTAGGAAGCAACACTGATTGACAATAAATTTCACATGCTGTTGTGCAAATGGAATAGACAAAAGGTGGAAATTATAGGCAATTAGCAAGACACCCCCCAAAAAGGAGTGATTCTGCAGGTGGTGTCCACAGACCACTTCTCAGTTCCTATGCTTCCTGGCTGATGTTTTGGTCACTTTTGAATGCTGGCGGTGCTCTCACTCTAGTGGTAGCATGAGACGGAGTCTACAACCCACACAAGTGGCTCAGGTAGTGCAGTTCATCCAGGATGGCACATCAATGCGAACTGTGGCAAAAAGGTTTGCTGTGTCTGTCAGCGTAGTGTCCAGAGCATGCAGGCGCTACCAGGAGACAGGCCAGTACATCAGGAGACGTGGAGGAGGCCGTAGGAGGGCAACAACCCAGCAGCAGGACCGCTACCTCCGCCTTTGTGCAAGGAGGTGCACTGCCAGCGCTCTGCAAAATGACCTCCAGCAGGCCACAAATGTGCATGTGTCAGCATATGGTCTCACAAGGGGTCTGAGGATCTCATCTCGGTACCTAATGGCAGTCAGGCTACCTCTGGCGAGCACATGGAGGGCTGTGCGGCCCCACAAAGAAATGCCACCCCACACCATGACTGACCCATCGCCAAACCGGTCATGCTGGAGGATGTTGCAGGCAGCAGAACGTTCTCCACGGCGTCTCCAGACTCTGTCACGTCTGTCACATGTGCTCATGTGCTCAGTGTGAACCTGCTTTCATCTGTGAAGAGCACAGGGCGCCAGTGGCGAATTTGCCAATATTGGTGTTCTCTGGCAAATGCCAAACGTCCTGCACGGTGTTGGGCTGTAAGCACAACCCCCACCTGTGGACGTTGGGCCCTCATACCACCCTCATGGAGTCTGTGGCCTGCTGGAGGTAATTTTGCCGGGCTCTGGCAGTGCACCTCCTTGCACTAAGGCGGAGGTAGCGGTCCTGCTGCTGGGTTGTTGCCCTCCTACGGCCTCCTCCACGTCTCCTGATGTACTGGCCTGTCTCCTGGTAGCGCCTGCATGCTCTGGACACTACGCTGACAGACACAGCAAACCTTTTTGCCACAGTTCGCATTGATGTGCCATCCTGGATGAACTGCACTACCTGAGCCACTTGTGTGGGTTGTAGACTCCGTCTCATGCTACCACTAGGGTGAGAGCACCGCCAGCATTCAAAAGTGACCAAAACATCAGCCAGGAAGCATAGGAACTGAGAAGTGGTCTGTGGTCACCACCTGCAGAATCACTCCTGTTTTGGGGGGTGTCTTGCTAATTGCCTATAATTTCCACCTTTTGTCTATTCCATTTGCACAACAGCATGTGAAATTTATTGTCAATCAGTGTTGCTTACTAAGTGGACAGTTTGATTTCACAGAAGTGTGATTGACTTGGAGTTACATTGTGTTGTTTAAGTGTTCCCTTTATTTTTTTGAGCAGTGTATAATAATACAATAATAATATATAATAACATAATATAGTAATATAATAATAATAATAATAATATTATAATGATATAGTAAAATAATAATAATAATATAATCATCATCATCGTATCATTGCCTGAGCAAGTGAAATAGATAATAAACAAATAAAATAAAGTGAAATAAAAAAAGGACAATAATCATTACACACAAAAGTTCTAAAAGAATCAAGACATTTCAAATGTCATATTATGTCTATATACAGTGTTGTAGTGATGTGCAAATAGTTGAAGTACAAAAGGGAAAATAAATAAACATAAATATAGGTTGTATTTACAATGGTGTTTGTTCTTCACTGGTTGCCCTTTTCTTGTGGCAACAGGTCACAAATATTGCTGCTGTGATGGCACACTGATATTTCACCCAGTAGATATGGGAGTTGATCAAAATTGGATTTGTTTGAAATATGTGTCTCCAATATGGTCATACATTTGGCAGGATGTAGGAAGTGCAGCTCAGTTTCCACCTCATTTTGTGGGCAGTGTGCACATAGCCTGTCTTCTCTTGAGAGCCTGGTCTGCCTTCGGCGGCCTTTCTCAATAGCAAGGCTATGCTCACTGAGTCTGTACATAGTCAAAGATTTCCTTAAGTTTGGGTCACAGTGGTTTTGTTTTCTCATTATTTGGTTGGGTCTAATTGTGTAGCTATTCTGGTGACCAGCTTGCTTAGGGGCCAGCTTGCTTAGGGGGCTCTTCTCCAGGTTCATTTCTCTGTAGGTGATGGCTTTGTTATGGAAGGTTTGGGAATCATTTCCTTTTAGGTGGTTGTAGAATTTAACCTGTTAGGGGCTATAGGGGGCGTTTTGGAAAAACTGGAAAATATGTGCAAATTTTCAAACGGCCTCTTAATATATTTTTGCTCTTACAATATGCATATTGTTAATACTATTGGATAGAAAAGAGTCTATAGTTTCTAAAACCGTTTTAATTTTTTCTCTGAGTGGAACACAAGTCCTTTGGCAGCACTTTCCCCGACCAGGAAGTAAAATGCAAGATGTTTATGCTCGCTTCAACGCTCTGCCTATACATGGTCATGCCACCTATGACCCGAAACACACCTCGTACGCCTTCCTCTGGGTGTCAAGAGGACGTCAGAAGAGAAATCTTGCGTTTATCTTGTTCTGACGTGAAATAAGACCTATTTCTTTGGCGTGACCGTCAATTTCAGGAAGTCAGAAGCGCGCGACTTGGGAGAGATATCATGTTTTGTTTTGCTGCCGTTTCTGATGTGAACTATCTCCAGCTCGGATTTGATTTGATAAATGAGACCATGTCATCGTAATGTATGTTTTTTCAATATAGTTTAATCAGATTATTTGAATTTTTTCGGGAGTTTTGCCGTGTTCCGTAATGTTTCCTTTGTTTACGTTGGAGAGATCCATGCCACTCGACTAGTACCCCTGCTAAATGAAGATGGAAAGTTGCCATTCTGAATGGATTGAACGACTCTTCTGGACTAAGGACAACTTGATCAACATTCTGATGAAAGATCAGCCAAAGTAAGACCAAATTTATAATGTTATTTCATATATCTGTCGTGCATGTCAACTGGTCGCGCGCGCCCAAGTGTGTCTGTCTGGCGTGGCTATGCTAATTTAGCGCTACATTTAGTTTTCAATGTTAAACATTTCATAAATTGGAAATATTGTCTGGAATCACAAGAATCCTGTTTTTCAATTGCTG
Organism: Salvelinus fontinalis; assembly: GCF_029448725.1. Lineage (NCBI taxonomy): Eukaryota > Metazoa > Chordata > Actinopteri > Salmoniformes > Salmonidae > Salvelinus > Salvelinus fontinalis. The sequence goes on from NC_074675.1 coordinate 47,741,451, forward strand.
CACAGTATGTATTTCTCAGAAATGTTTTATGAGGAGTAATTAGGTATTTGATGTTGGTGTCTGTAAATGTTATGGCTGCTTTCGGTGCCATTTTTGAGTGTAGCTGAAATGTAATTTATGATTTATACCATAAATATGCACATTTTTCAAAAAAAACATATGCTATACAATAAATATGTTATCAGACTGTCATCTTAGGAAGTTGTTTCTTGGTTAGTGGCTATATATATCTTCATTTGGTCGAATTAGTGATAGCTGGTGATGGACGTAAAAACTGATTGGTGTTAGAAAGTGGTGTCTTTTGCTAAGGTGGTTAGCTAATAGATTTACATATTTTGTCTTCCCTGTAAAACATTTTAAAAATCGGACATGTTGGCTAGATTCACAAGATGTCTGCCTTTCATATGCTGTATTGGACTTGTTAACCTGTCTAGGATCAGCGTGGCGCTAGCGGCACCCCCCCCCCCCCCCCCCACTGAAAAACCAGTGCCGCGAAATTCAAAAAAAATATATTTTTAAAATATTTAACTTTCACACATTAAAGTCCAATACAGCTAATGAAAGACACAGATCTTGTGAATCCAGTCAACATTTCCGATTTTTAAAATGTTTTACAGGGAAGACACAATATGTAAAGATGTACATCTATTACCTAAAAACACATTAGCATAATCCACCATCTTTTATTTGTCCACCAACACCAGTAGCCATCACCAATTCGGCTAAACTAAGATATTTATAGCCCCTAACCAACAAAAAAACTCATTAGATGACAGTCTGATAACATATTTATGGTATGGGATAGGTTTTGTTAGAAAAAAGTGCATATTTCAGGTAGATGGCATAGTTTACAATTGCACCCACCATCACAAATGGACTAGAATAATTACAATGAGCAACGTGTTTACCTAACTACTAATCATCAAACATTTCGTAAAAATACACAGCATACACGAATCGAAAGACACAGATCCTGTGAATACAGACAATATTTCAGATTTTCTAAGTGTCTTACAGCGAAAACACAATAAATCGTTATATTAGCTTAGCACATAGCAATTAGCAGCCCAGCATTGATTCTAGCCAAAGTGAGCGATAAAAGTCAACATCGCCAAAAGATATTAATTTTTTCACTAACCTTCTCAGAATTCTTCCGATGACACTCCTGTAACATCACATTACAACATGCATATACAGTTTGATCGAAAATGTTTATATTTAGCCACCAAAATCATGGTTAGACAATGTGAAATGTAACTCAGCTGGTCAGAATTTGTCCTTGCGCCACTTAGACAGTGATCTACTCTTATACATAAATACTCATAAACGTGACTAAAAAATATAGGGTGGACAGGGATTGATAGACAATTTAATTCTTAATACAATTGCGTTATTACATTTTTTAATTTATCCTTACTTTTCAATACAGTTTGCGCCAAGCGAAGCTACGTCAAAAAACATGGCGTCCTAAGCCACTAAAATGTTTCGACAGAAACACGATTTATCATAATAAAAATGTCCTACCTTGAGCTGTTCTTCCATCAGTATCTTGGGCAAAGGATCCTTTCTTGGGAGAAATCGTCTTTTGGTGGAAAGCTGTCCTCTTGCCATGTGGAAATGTCAACTGCGTTCGGGATGAACTGAAAAGCGTGCCCAACTTTTCACATCGTTGCAAAAATAAATGTCCCAAAATCGCACTAAACGGATATAAATTGCTATAAAACGCTTTAAATTAACTACTTCATGATGTTTGTAACTCCTATAACGAGTGAAAAGATGACCGGAGAAATATAACAGGCTAAACTAACGCTTGGAACAGGAGAGGGTCGGTGTCTTCCACGCGCGTTACGCAGCAAGAAAAGACTTGCTAGCTAAAGGTTTTTTTCATTTGTAGGGCCTGTGAACGAGCAATCGACCCCGTTGGAATCGTCATCACGTAAAGGCATCCAGGGGAAGACGTAAGAAGTGTCCGTATAGTCATAGCAACGACAGTGCCCTTTTAACTGACTTCAGAAAAGTGGCCAACATTTCTCAAATCTGACTCCATGTCAGGGAAATTGCTGTAGAATGGGCTCTGTTCCACTTAGAGACAAAATTTCAACTCCTATAGAAACTATAGACTGTTTTCTATCCAATAATAATAATAATATGCATATTGTACGATCAAGGATTTTGTGGGAAGCCGTTTAAAAAATTAGCCACATTAGCATAAATAGTCTAAACAGCGCCCCCATCCCCAACAGGTTGTGTGAAAGTTAAATATTAAAAAAAAATGTATTTTTTTAATTTGCCGCTCTGCCTTTTCAATGGAGTGTGGGAGGAGTGCCGCTAGCGGCACCAATATGTGTCTCCAATATGGTCATACATTTGGCAGGATGTAGGAAGTGCAGCTCAGTTTACACCTCATTTTGTGGGCAGTGTGCACATAGCCTGTCTTCTCTTGAGAGCCTGGTCTGCCTTCGGCGGCCTTTCTCAATAGCAAGGCTATGCTCACTGAGTCTGTACATAGTCAAAGATTTCCTTAAGTTTGGTTCACAGTGGTTTTGTTTTCTCATTATTTGGTTGGGTCTAATTGTGTAGCTATCCTGGTGACCAGCTTGCTTAGGGGCCAGCTTGCTTAGGGGGCTCTTCTCCAGGTTCATTTCTCTGTAGGTGATGGCTTTGTTATGGAAGGTTTGGGAATCATTTCCTTTTAGGTGGTTGTAGAATTTAACGGCTTTTTTCTGGATTTTGATAATTAGCGGGTATCGGACTAATTCTGCTCTTCAAGCATTTGTGAATTCTTGGTTGGTGAGCGGACCCCAGACCTCACAACCATAAAGGGCAATGGGTTCTATAACTGATTCAAGTATTTTTAGCCAGATCCTAATTAGTATGTCGAATTTTATCTTCCTTTTGATGGCATAGAAGGCCCTTTTTGCCTTGTCTCTCAGATCGTTCACAGCTTCGTGGAAGTTACCTGTGGCGCTGATGTTTAGGCCGAGGTATGTATAGTTTTTTGTGTGCTCTTGGGCACCGCTGTCTAGATAGAATTTGTATGTGTGGTCCTGGCAACTGGACCTTTTTTGGAACACCATTATTTTTGTCTTACTGAGATTTACTGTCAGGGCCCAGGTCTGACAGAATCTGTGCAGAAGATCTAGGTGCTGCTGTAGGCCCTCCTTGGTTTGGGACAGAAGCATCAGATCATCAGCAAACAGTAGACATTTGACTTTAGATTCTCGTAGGCTGTTCTTGTGCCCTCGCCAATTCGTTGATATAGATGTTGAAGAGGGTGGGGCTTAAGCTGCATCCCTGTCTCACCCCCGGCCCTGTGGAAAGAAACGTGTGTGTTTTTTGCCATTTTTAACCGCACACTTGTTGTTTGTGTACATGGATTTTTTTATACTGTATGTTTTTCCCCAAACACTACTTCATCAATTTGTGTAGCAGACCCTAATGCCAATTTGAGTGGAACACTTTTTTTAAATAAACAAAGCATGAGAAGACTTTGCCTTTGTTTTGTTTTGTTTGTTTGGGAATTAGCGTGTGCAGGGTGAATACATGGTCTGTCATATGGTAATTTGGTAAAAAGACAATTTGACATTTGCTCAGTACATTGTTTTCACTGAGGAAATGTACAAGTCTGCTGTTAATGATAATGCAGAGGATTTTCCCAAGGTTGCTGTTGACGCATATCCCACGGTAGTTATTGGGGTCAAATTTGTCTCAACTTTTGTGGATTGGGGTGATCAGTCCTTGGTTCCAAATATTGGGGAATATGCCAGAGCTGAGGATTATGTTAAAGAGTTTAAGTATAGCCAATTGGAATTTGCTATCTGTATATTTGATCATATCATTTAGGATACCATCAACCCCACAGGCCTTTTTGGGTTGGAGGGTTTGTATTTTGTCCTGTAGTTCATTCAATGTAATTGGAGAATCCAGTGGGTTCTGGTAGTCTTTAATAGTTGATTCTAAGATTTGTATTTGATCATGTATATGTTTTTGCTGTTGCTGTTTGCTCTTTGTTATAGAGACAAACAGAATGGAGAAGTGGTTTATCCATACATCTCCGTTTTGGATAGATAACTCTTCGTGTTGTTGTTTGTTTAGAGTTTTCCAATTTTCCCAGAAGTGGTTAGATGCTATGGATTCTTCATTTAAATTGAGCTGATTTCTGACGTGCTGTTCCTTCTTTTTACGTAGTGTATTTCTGTATTGTTTTAGTGATTCACCATAGTGAAGGCGTAGGCTCATGTTTTCTGGGTCTCTGTTTTTGGTTGGATAGCTTTTTCAATTTCTTTCTTAGGTGTTTGCATTCTTCATCAAACCATTTGTCGTTGTTGTTCATTTTCTTAGGTTGTCTGCTTGACAATTTTAGATTTGATAGGGAAGCTTAGATGTCAAATATACTGTTTAGGTTTTCTACTGCTAAGCTTACACCTTCACTATTACAGTGTAACATTTTGTCCATGAAGTTGTCTAGAAGAGATTTAATTTGTTGTTGCCTAACAGTTTTTTTTGTAGATTTCCACACTACTTTCCTTCCATCTATATTGTTTCTTAATATTATTCAGTTCCTTTGGCTTTGATGCCTTATGATTGAGCATAGCTCTGTTCAAGTAGAGTGTGATTTTGATGTGATCTGATAGGGGTGTCAGTGGACTGACTGTGAATGCTCTAAGAGACTGGGTTGAGGTCAGTCTCTCTCTCTCTCCCTCGCTGTCTTCTCTCCATCTCTGCCATATCTCAGGCTTATACTCATAGGCTAGAGGATGGACTTCAACATGTATTAAATATTAATCTTCTTGTTAAGTGTAGCGAATGAAAAGAGACAAATCAATGGAGATTTAGGTGAAGCCGATGTCATGAGATGCTAAGATGTAGCATTTTTTAAAGAGCTACATGGATTTTATGTAGAAGTGGAAAAGGGTGGTGATGGAATCACATTAACGCTGAATGTACAACATTAGGTTCCAGGTTTTTTCCCTTCTCTGTGGAACTTTGGATACCAGTTGGCAGATTAGGAATCAATGTTTGAATTATTGATACACTCCCTCACCCTTGCCTCCCCTCCCCCTATATATCTCTCCCTCCCTCTCTCCATCCCTCCTTCCCAGCGGTACCTTTGTGCAGCACCAGTGACCGAGTAATGGGTCTATCAGATTGTTGATCTGTGCTGTCTGACTCTTCTAATCGCAGGGCAATTGACTCAGAGGGAGGCTGTCTGCTTAAGACTGATACAATGCTGCAGTTATAATGTGTTACAGTGCTCAGCCCCACGGAAACACACACACACACACAGTGACACACACACGGAGACACACACACACACACACACACACACACACACACACACACACACACACACACACACACACACACACACACACACACACACACACACACACACACACACACAAACACAGAGACACACACAGAGACACACAGACACACACACAGAGAGAGATCAGAACATCAGTAAAGTTATAACAGTTGTATAGCACTGCGGTACGGTGAGTTGTTGGCTCTCCTGTGTCGATGCCTTTGAAGCTCTCTAATCTCCGCCTTTCATTTTTACTGTTAAGTCTTCACTTTCTGATTGATTCCCTGTCTTTGAAATAATACCCTGGTTGGTCTAAAAGCCCTGAGAACTGTACTTTCCAGTAACACACACACACACACTCTCACACGCACACACACACACACACACACACACACACACACACACACACACACACACACACACACACACACACACACACACACACACACACACACACACACACACACACACACACACACACACACACACACACACACATACTTTTCAAGATGAAAGAGACAGTTAATCTGTTTGCTGATGAAGGGGGGGTGTCATTTTCTGATGAATAAAGTGTGATCTCTTGTTCTGGCTGCTGTCCTGCAGTTCAAGGGCGTCTCCAGTACTGCGGTGTCGTTGTATTGTTACAGTGGAAAGAAACAAATACTCTGGGATTTTCACCTCTGTTTGTCCCTGACACTCGTATGCTTGTTGTGTGATCAGGATTATGGTTAGAAAATGAATCTCTGTTTTCAACAGGGTAGCTAGCAAGCTAACGCTGTGATCTCCAGTTTCCGGTCTCTATCACTCTGTTTCCTCCTACTCTTTCTGATCGGCTTGGCAATCATAATCAAGTAAATGTCTAATAAACATTTCCATTCAAAAAATCTCATCATAAAACGATATAACTAAGACCTGAAGAAATACATAAATAATGAATGAACATGGTCTAATTAGCTACCTGATGAAACTTCATTTCCCCCTCATGCTATCCTATTGGATCAGCCTCACCAGCCATCCAGGTGCAACAAGACATTAGCAGACGTAGCCTCGAGGCATCTTCACTGTGAAAGTAACTGTGCAGGGAAAATCTCAATTTTCAAAGTTCATATTCTGTTAATTCATAACCAAATAATGTTGTTGACTCGTCCTATACTGGGAAGTGGAAAGTGAGATATTCGACTCCCATGGTTGGAAGGTGGAAAGTGAGATATTCGACTCCCGTGGTTGGAAGGTGGAAAGTGAGATATTCGACTCCCATGGTTGGAAGGTGGAAAGTGAGATAGTTGACTCCCGTGGTTGGAAGGTGGAAAGTGAGATAGTTGACTCCCGTGGTTGGAAGGTGGAAAGTGAGATATTCGACTCCCGTGGTTGGAAGGTGGAAAGTGAGATAGTTGACTCCCGTGGTTGGAAGGTGGAAAGTGAGATATTCGACTCCCATGGTTGGAAGGTGGAAAGTGAGATATTCGACTCCCGTGGTTGGAAGGTGGAAAGTGAGATATTCGACTCCCGTGGTTGGAAGGTGGAAAGTGAGATATTCGACTCCCATGGTTGGAAGGTGGAAAGTGAGATAGTTGACTCCCATGGTTGGAAGGTGGAAAGTGAGATAGTTGACTCCCGTGGTTGGAAGGTGAGATAGTTGACTCCCGTGGTTGGAAGGTGGAAAGTGAGATATTCGACTCCCGTGGTTGGAAGGTGGAAAGTGAGATATTTGACTCCCGTGGTTGGAAGGTGGAAAGTGAGATATTCGACTCCCGTGGTTGGAAGGTGGAAAGTGAGATAGTTGACTCCCGTGGTTGGAAGGTGGAAAGTGAGATATTACAGAGTTTACGCTGCACTTCACAGATGCTGTGATTGCTAGCTGCTGGTTGATCCTAATAGGAGAAGAGGCATCGACCGCCCTCTCAGAATTACTGGGCCGCTTGAGTGTCCTCTTTGATTTGCGTCGGAATAACTCCCCAGACAAATTGGCGGCGTTTAACAGAGGATGGGCCTTCAGAACTAAGTGCCTTCAGGTGTTCCGGTTCACCGTTCATCTTCACCAGTTAAAAGGAGTGGGGAGAAAGTTCTGTTTTACGTCTGTATGTGCTCGTCATGTTCAATAGTCTCCAACGCCACATCCTTACTGTCTCCATTCTAAAGGACAACACAATATGATTATGTTCCACTGGCTGAGGCGAGCATCCGTGTGTGTGTGTGTGTCTGGGTGTGTGTGTGTGTGCGTGTGTGTGTGTTTGGTACCTCATCTGTCTGTCTGGAATAATCTCTTGTTCAATAAAATGAGAGACAAGGCCAGACAGGGGTGAGGGGGGCTAGCAGTATCCCCGCCCTGCTCTCTCTCTCTCCATCTCTCACTCTCCTTCTCACTCTCTCACCTTTCTCTCACATTCTCCTCCCACTCTCTCCCTCTCACTGTCTCCCTCTCTCCTCTCCCTCTCTCCTTCTCTCCATCTCTCACTATCTCCCTTTCTCCTTCTCTCCATCTCACCTTTCTCTCACTTTCTCCTCTCACTCTCTCCTTCTCACTGTCTCCCTCTCACTGTCTGCCTCTCACTGTCTCCCTCTCACTGTCTCCCTCTCTCCTCTCCCTCTCTCCTTCTCTCATCCCCCCACAAACATCCCGCATCCCACTATCTATTGTCTCGATATGCAGAGGTGAAGAAAACAGAGAGGGAGAAAGAAAAAGAAAGAAAGAACAGACACATATCAGAGAACAGATAGAGATGCGATGGAGAGAATGAGAGAAAGAAAGCGAGGTTGTTGTTGGGATGGGGAGGGTCTCCTCTCTGTTTACTCTCTGTCTGCTTGAGGGCCAGGCTGTGTGGTGAGGAGCTGTTGGGTCTGGAGGTATAAAAAACATCAATATCTCTCTGCTCCATAGACTACTCGAAGACTGAGACCATCATAGCAGTCTATTACTGAGAAGTGTTTCTCCATACTATTTATATAGACGCCAAGTTAAATCCCAATCATCATATGTAATGAACTGTGATCGACCCCACTCTATAGTGGACACACTGGACAATGCGTTATGACCCCGGGCTCTGTGCTGAGTGGTCTACTGTTGACAGAAGCTCAGTCGTAAATGTCACCCTATTCCCTATATAGTGCACTACTCCAGGGCCCGTAGCACCCCATTCCCTATATAGTGCACTACTCCAGGGCTCGTAGCACCCTATTCCCTATATAGTGCACTACTCCAGGGCCCATAGCACCCCATTCCCTATATAGTGCACTACTCCAGGGCCCGTAGTACCCTATTCCCTATATATTGCACTACTCCAGGGCCCATAGCACCCTATTCCCTATATAGTGCACTACTCCACGGCCCATAGTACACTATTCCCAAAATATAGTGCACTACTCCAGGGCCCATAGTACACTATTCCCAAAATATAGTGCACTACTACACGGTGAATCAAAAGTAGTGCACTATGTAGGGAATAGTGTACCACTGGGGACGCCGCCAGAGAATGACATCCATAAAGCTACTCTAGAGTGCTATAGAAGAAAGTGCTTACACTGACCTTAATGAACACTTTGCCTTCCTCCTGAATATGTTGCTGACAGAGAACAGCCAGCCAAGGGTTAATTATGGATGAGGCGATCGATCCATTAGTAATGCCTTGGGACCCATTCCAAGGGTGCTGCTCCGGATCGATTGAGGCTCTCTGGTTTAGGTGACGTCAGGTGTTTTGCACTTTACAGTGTTTCAGCAGCTGGGAGGTACTGATTAAAATGCTGAGGACGGCAAGAGTGCTAGGACCTGTTTGTGTCCTTGAAGGCGAACATGATTTGGTTGTGATTATATGGTTTCCCAAAGCTCTTATGAAGCACTTATGAAGCTCTTATGAAGCACTTATGAAGCTCTTACCAAGCTATAGTGTATTCGGAAAGTATTCAGACCCCTTGACTTTTTCGACATTTTGTTACATTAAAGCCTTATTCTAAAATGTATTAAATTATTTTTCCCCTCATCAATCTACACACCATAATGACAAAGCAAAAACAGGTTTTTCGAAATGTTTGCTAATTTCTTAAAAATATAAAACTGAAATATTACATTTACATAAGTTTTCAGACTCTTTACTCAGTGCTTTGTTGACACACCTTTGGCAGCAATTACAGCCTCGAGTCTTCTTAGGTATGATTCTACAAGATTGGCACACCTGTATTTGGGGAGTTTCTCCCATTGATCGGGTTCAAGTCCAGGCTCTGGCTGGGCCACGCAAGGCTGTGTGCTTAGAGGTCGTTGTCCTGTTGGAAGGTGAACCTTTGTCCCAGTCTGAGGTCCTGGGTGCTCTGGAGCAGGTTTTCATCAACGATCTCTCTGTACATTGCTCCGTTCATCTTTGCCTTGATCCTGACTAGTCTCCCAGTCCCTGCCGCTGAAAAACATCCCCACAGATGCTGCCACCACCATGCTTCACCTTAGGGATGATGCCAGGTTTCCTCCAGATGTGACGCTTGGCATTCAGGCAAAATAGTTCAATCTTGGTTTCGTCAGACAAGAGAATCTTGTTTCTCATGGTCTGAGAGTCTTTAGGTGCCTTTTGGCAAACTCCAAGCGGGCTGTCATGTGCCTTTTACTGAGGATTGGCTTTCGTCTGGCCACTCTACCGTAAATGCCTGATTGTTGGAGTGCTGCAGAGATGGTTGTCCTTCTGGAAGGTTCTCCCATCTCCACAGAGGAACTCCAGAACTCTGTCAGAGTGACCATCGGGTTCTTGGTCACCTCCCTGACCAATGCCCTTCTCCCGCGATTGCGCAGCGGCAGCTCAAGGAAGAGTCTTGGTGGCTTCAAACTTCTTCCGTTTAAGAATGATGGAGGCCACTGTGTTCTTGGGGACCTTCAATGTTGCCAAACTTTTTTGGTACACTTCCCCAGATCTGTGCCTCGACACAATCCTGTCTCTGTGCTCTACCGACAATTCCTTCGACCCTCATGGCTTGGTTTTTGCTCTGTCATGCACTGTCAACTGTGGGACCTTATATAGACAGGTGTATGCCTTTCCAAATCATGTTCAATCAATTGAATTTACCACAGGTGGACTCCAATCAAGTTGTAGAAACTTATCAATGATGATCAATGGAAACAGGATGCACCTGAGCTCAATTTCGAGTCTCATAGAAAAGGGTCTGAATACTTATGTAAATGACGTATTTGTGTTTTTTATTTTTAATACATTTGCAAACATTTCTAAAAAACTATTTTTGCTTTGTCATTACAAAATGTGGAAAAGGGGAATGGGTCTGAATACTTTCCGAAGGCACTGTATGTTTTCAGAGGTTTGGATGTGTGTGCGTGTGTTTGTTTATGTGTGTGTGGGCATGCATTCCTTCATGTATTTGTGTGTTTATTGGTACATTTATTTGTTCATGTGTGTGTATTGCTTTCTCTCTCTCTCTCTCTCTCTCTCTCTCTCTCTCTCTCTCTCTCTCTCTCTCTCTCTCTCTACCTCTCTCTCTTTCTCGTTCTCTTTCTCTTTCTCTCTCTCCCCCTCTCCCTCTCTTTCTCCCTCCCTCTCTCATTATCCCCCTACCGACTCTCTCTTGCTACCTCCCCATCTTCTATTCATCTCTTTATCCCTCTGTTTTGCCCTCCCCATTGAGTCTCCACTCTGCTTGTCTTGTTATTATTGCACCTGTGGCACATTTCTTCTCGTCACATCTTTACCTTTCCAGATAGTTCCATCAGGAGTAGTGATACGCTCCTCAGGAGTGAGGAGACGAGGCCCCTCTCATATAACTAACACTTGGTGGAAGGATATGGAGAAAAGCAGTCAATGATACGAGGCAAATGGCTCGACTCAAATGTCATATAATTGAGTATATTTCACCCATTGTTGTTTTCTCTCTCCTAGAGCTGGAAACTGAGTTGATTAAGATTGCTTAAAATCACATCATGGGGTAAGATGAAATGAATCATGTTACTGTTATGGTTGCTTTTTCCTCTGACCCATAACGCACTCGCTCGCTCGCTCACACACACACACACACACACACACACACACACACACACACACACACACACACACACACACACACACACACACACACACACACACACACACATACACACAGACACACACACACACACACACACACACCATCTTGAAATGGTCATGAGTGTATGTGGCTTACACAATCAGAATCATGAATCATGGAAGCATCCCATTACAGTTTTTGTTACAATCGCTAGGACCCATTTCTCAATACTTAGGTCACTTTTTCAAAACTCTTCACACAGTGAGCACAACAGCAGTCTATGTGGGCTAAACTGTGGATCATTTTTCATTGCTTTGACACAAAATGCATTAAATGACTACATCTTTCAAATTTCATGTATTATTTTCTCACTCAGACACAACCACCACCAAAACTCTATGTACCTACAGTCCAATTTACACATGTTTACATTGTCTTTTCAAAACTGTTCAACTTAAGTTCAAAACCTAATACCGTATAACACAACATTGAATAAGACAGCAATTTGCTACATTTCTACAGTAATAACGTATTGAAATATATTCCAAATCTAAAAAATGAAATACTATTAAAACAATTAGACCAACCACAGCTGATTCCCATTGTAGCTGAACACTTACCCAGGTGTTAGTCTTTCAATTTCATTACCATCTATACAAAAGGGGACATTTTAGGAATAATGCTGTACTGTAATGTAAACATGGACCCAGCCAGAGATAGAGAAGTGGCTGACAGAGGAAGAAGAGTGGCTGGGAGAGGGAGAGGACGAGGGAGAGGGAGAGGAGTACGTATGCGTGGTGGAAGAAGACTGAGAGGAAGATCAAGAGCTGTAATCTCAGATGTGATTAGGGCTACTATAATTGATCCTGTAATAAATCATGATCTATCAATGAGAGAGGCTGGTTTGAGAGTGCAGACAAATCTGCAACGCTCAACATTACCGGCAAAACAACAGGTAAGATGTGCATTCTGCAAGGGCATCTGACTGAACTGCACGTTACAGAAGTAAATTGAGCAAAGCCTCTGTGTAATTGTTTTTGTATTTCTGGAGATTGAGGCCAGGCAAACACCCCACATATTCATCTTTGTGGATGAGGCTGGTTTCAACTTATCCGAAACACGGCGGCGAGGAAGGAATGTGATTGGGAAAAGAGCCACATTGGATGTCCAGGGTTGACTAGCAGTGCGACTGTATCTGTATCGGTGGATGGTGTATATACAAATTATTGTATTTTGGAATCACTCAATGCCAAAAAAATGACATAAAACATATTGAAGCATCATTCCTATAACATATACTGCAGTGAACTCTAAACAGTAGAGAGGTGTCATTCTTGTTTTGTAAAGACATTTAACAAAAGAAAACATTGTTTACCTGTTGTTAGTGTTGTTTATTGTTTTATGAGTGACAAAGTGTGCTTGTTGGGTGACAACCTTTGTGTTATGGAAGAATGTGTTGATTTGAGACATGTATAAAGTGTTTTGGTAGTTTTAGTGCATTTTGGATGTGAAATGAACTGCCGTGCCAAGCTGAAAGTTAGTTAGGAGAACTGTGTGAAGAGTTTTGAAAAAGTCCTAAGTATTGAGAAATGGGTCCTAGCGATTGTAAAAAAAAAGAATAATAATATGATCTTGATGTAAAGGTGCTGGGTGTAATCTCAGCTGAATAACAGAGTGGAAATGGGTTTTATTCTTTGCTTTTCCCTCATTCCCTGGCAGATACTTTATGCCTTTTTGGGACCCAAGACTCGCACCCAATTGAACAAAGAGAAGGCAGGTGAAATAAGACTGCAGTCATGGCCCAACTCACTGCGTTATAAGTCATCCTTAGGCGTAGGTGTATTTATCTCACTGAGTTACAGTGCCAGGCTGTGTGTGCCCTAAAGCATATCACTCAGGTCAACCGCTGTGCCCTGTTAAGATAAATGGTACTGCTGTGGAACAACTGAATAGAGAAATACAAAGAGTGGTAACTCAAGGCTGATTCACCGCTACAGATTTGTGACGGGCCATACCTGTGGGTGATGCATTGAGCTCTCTCTGATGATATTCTCTCATTGAGCTGCATGGCCATTTTTTTTTCACGTTTTCAAACAGTACATTTATATTTTCTAATGGGGCTATACATTTGGGTGAGTTTTTTCTCTCGCCTGAGTAGCCTCGTTTCTCTGCCAAAAATAAAATGAAACCATCTAGTGTTCAGCGAAATAACAACACAATGTCAAATACAGGTAGCCTAGTCAAATAATTAACATCCAATCACATTAACCGTTACTCTCTCGCGGGAAACCTTCATTCTTGCGCAGACATTTATAAACAAAACAACAATTTGAAAAACAAGCCACGGGAGTTTTTTGAGCGAGAATAAAAATGACTTTTGAGTAGTAAGACATGTATAAAAGCAACAGATACTGTTAATCAGAATGGGCTAGAAGGGGCGTCTTATATGGTGAGCTACAGAGTGGCTAGGACAGGCAAGCCCCATACTATTGTGGAGGACTTAATTCTTCCTGCTGCCGCAGATATGGCTGGGACAATGCTGCTTCACGTACAAGCCAGTGAATTATATGCATTACAGCTGGATGAGTCAACAGACGTGGCGGTTCTGGCACAGCTCATGGTATATGGCCGTTATGTTTCTGGGGGGTCAATTAAGGAAGACATCCTCTTCTGCAAACCACTGGAAACCAGGAGAACATGAGAGGATATTTTTAAAGTACTGGACAGCTTTGTGACATCAAATGGACTTTGGTGGTCAAGATGTGTTGGTATCTGTATTGATGGCGCAAAAGCCATGACAGGGAGACATAATGGAGTGGTAACGCGCGTCCAAGCAGTTGCTCCCGACGCCACTTGGGTAAACTGCAGCATCCACAGAGAGGCTCTTGCTGCCAAGGGAATGCCTGACAGCTTGAAAGACGTTTTGGACACTATAGTGAAAATGGTTAATTTTGTTAAAGCAAGGCCCCTGAACTCTCGTGTATTTTCTGCATTATGCATTGATATGGGCATGTAACGATTTTACAACATACAGAAAGAAGTGTGCTGGTTATCAAGGGGCAAGGTATTGACACATTTTTTTAATCGAGAGACGAGCTTAAAGTTTTCTTTACTGACCATCATTTTCACTAGTCTGACCGCTTGCATGATGACGAGTTTCTCACACGACTGGCCTATCTGGGTGATATTTTTTTCCTCACCTGAATGATCTGAATCTAAGATAACAGGGACTCTTCGCAACTATATTCAATATGCGGGACATAATTGAGTCTATGATTAAGAAGTTGGAGCTCTTCTCTGTCTGCATTAACAAGGACAACACACAGGTCTTTCCATCATTGTATATATTTTGTGTGCAAATGCACTCAAGCTTACGGACAATGTCAAATGTGATATAGCGAAGCACCTGAGTGAGTTGGGTGCGCAATTACGCAGGTACTTTCCCGAAATGGCCAAAACATACAATTGGATTCGTTATCTCTTTCATGCCCTGCCTCCAGTCCACTTACCGATATCTGAACAAGAGAGCCTCATCAAAATTGCAACAAGCGGTTCTGTGAAAATGTTATTTAATCAGAAGCCACTGTCAGATTTCTGGATATGGCTGTGCTCAGTTTCTTGCCTTGGAAATTCACGCTGTTAAGACACTGATGCCCTTTGCAACCACGTACCTATGTGAGAGTGGATTCTCGGCCCTCACTAGCATGAAAACTAAATACAGGCACTGACTGTGTGTGGAAAATGATTTAAGACTGAGACTTTCTCCAATACAACCCAACATTGCAGAGTTATGTGCATCCTTTCAAGCACACCCTTCTAATTAACTTGTGGTGAGTTATTCACAATTTGTGATGAACAAATAAGGTTTTATATGTAAGATGGTTAAATAAAGAGCAAAATTATTAATTATTATTATATTATTATTTGTACACTGGTCCTATAAGAGCTCTTTGTCACTTCCCACGAGCCGTGTTGTGACAAAAACTCACACTCCTCCTTATGTTTAATAAATGTATTGTGTTTTGTGTGGCAGGCTTACCATGATGGCAAAAAACAACATTTGAGAGTGCGCTGACCCTGGTGCTAGAGGGGGTACGCAGCTGGAGGTTGAATGTTTGAAGGGGTACGGGACTATAAAAAGTTTGGGAACCACTGCACTAAATGTTTCAAGGATCGCCATTAAAACCCTCAGAGGTCTATCACAAATAAACTGTGGGTAGAAGTGACCTTTACCTACACATCTGGGACCAGAATTTTATTCCCAAATTAACTGAAGAAAAGACAAACCTTAGATCAGTATAGGGGTAAGTTGCTTATTAAGAAACGTTGATATTCAGGTGTGTGTTGATCGTATCCTTTCCTTCCTGGATCTTTGACAGACCAGACAGAACTGGAACTCTGTCGCGACATTTAACAGGAAATGAAAGACTGTGACAAACGGATGAAATAAAACAGTCATTTGTTATTTTACAAACAGAGCCATTAGGTGCTCTGCGCCATTTCTCCTCGGGTTCATGCGAAACACAGTTGGATAACAGACAGGAACAGCAATTACAGACAAAAGGTTATGCTAGTGTGTGTGTGTGTGTGTGTGTGTGTGTGTGTGTGTGTGTGTGTGTGTGTGTGTGTGTGTGTGTGTGTGTGTGTGTGTGTGTGTGTCGTTGAGCACTTAATTTCAAAGAGAAGGGTGCCAGAGTTGGCCTTGATCCAGGTTAATTAAGAAACGCAAGGCGAAACCTTTACCCTTTAAAGGGAAGACAGGTGTGTGTGTGTGTGTGTGTGTGTGTGTGTGTGTGTGTGTGTGTGTGTGTGTGTGTGTGTGTGTGTGTGTGTGTGTGTGTGTGTGTGTGTGTGTGTGTGTGTGTGTGTGTGTGTGTGTGTGTGTGTGTGTGGCATGCATGCACACCTCTCCCTGTTTCTACCACTTCTTATTCCATTACATTAACCCTCAGGGCTACCACTGCACAGATTCATTCAGACTCAAGTAGAAGCATATACGATTAACATATTTGTATAGACCTATAATTTATGTCATTCCAAGGCCACTATTTTTATCGATACATTCATCTCTTGCAGAGGGCTTTAGTTTGCGTCATGAAGCTACCCTGGTCTTTTGATCTAGCTCCTATAGGTCCCTGTCCCCCTCATTGCTCCTTCCCTCTGTCCTTTCCAGAGGTGGCAGGTAGCCTAGCGGTTAAGAGCGTTGGAGAAGTAACCCAAAGGTTGTTGGTTTGAATCTGCCGTTCTGCCGTTGAGCAAGGCAGTTAACCCACAGCAACTGCTCCCCGGGCACTGATGATGTGGACGTCGATTAAGGCAATCCCCCACATCTCTCTGATTCAGAGGGGTTGGGTTAAATGCAGAGGACACATTTTGGTTGAATACATTCAGTTGTTCAACTTACTAGGTATCCCCTTTTCCTTTTTTACTTTGCCACGGAAATAGTGACTGGAGCAGCGCCAGTGTTCCTGGGAAAGTCTGAATTCCCTGCTTGGGTTATGGACGTGCAACAGTTAAAATCCCAACAGGGCAGGAATGTGAAGGCATTTCAGGGGAGAGGTGGGGTGTGACTCAGTAGTCAGAAGCCTTGGATGTTTTATTCAACAGCAGATATGTGGACTACCATTGAAGGGAGATTGGGTGTTGAGATTGTTAATACAATTCTATTGAGTGACAACAGTTTCATGGGGTCATTGAGGACAATGTAATTATTTTTAATGAAATACTGTAAAATAGAATATTATTAATGTGCAGGCGTTGGGGTTGTGACTGATTTGGACCATATGTGAGACAGGGTAGAGACATGGAGAAAGGGAGGGTGAGACAGGGTAGAGACATGGAGAAAGGGAGGGTGAGACAGGGTAGAGACATGGAGAAAGGGAGGGTGAGACAGGGTAGAGACATGGAGAAAGGGAGGGTGAGACAGGGTAGAGACATGGAGAAAGGGAGGGTGAGACAGGATAGAGAAATGGAGAAAGGGAGGGTGAGACAGGGTAGAGACATGGAGAAAGGGAGGGTGAGACAGGGTAGAGACATGGAGAAAGGGAGGGTGAGACAGGATAGAATCATGGAGAAAGGGAGGGTGAGACAGGGTAGAGACAAGGAGAAAGGGAGGGTAAGACAGGGTAGAGACATGGAGAAAAGGGGGGGGACAGGGTAGAGACATGGAGAAAGGGAGGGTGAGACAGAGTAGAGACATGGAGAAAGGGAGGGTGAGACAGAGTAGAGACATGGAGAAAGGGAGGGTGAGACAGAGTAGAGACATGGAGAAAGGGAGGGTGAGACAGAGTAGAGAAAGGGAGGGTGAGACAGGATAGAGCCATGGAGAAAGGGAGGGTGAGACAGAGTAGAGACATGGAGAAAGGGAGGGTGAGACAGGGTAGAGACATGGAGGGGGGGGGGGGGGCAAACTCTGACTTTGCAGGGGAGTCCAGAGAAACTGTGGGGGGGGGGGTGGTCCTGATTTTCAGCTTTGACAATGGAATTTACAGTACTGTAGCAGACTCCACTACACTCCACTACACTCCACTACACTTCACTACACTTCACTACACTCCACTCCACTTCACTACAGACATCCACTGCCAGAGTAGTTCAGACATTTGCTGTTAGACAAGGAGAGAGTACAGCCATTGGAGACAGGTTTTTCACTCTATGTCTCACATTCTATGTCTATGTCCTGCTCCCACACATCTCTGCCTCCCTTCTGTTTTGTCTCTATATATATCTCAACACTCTCACTTTCCCTCCTGGTCTTCTTCTTCCCTTTTTCTCACAGACATCCTTTATATTAACTTAGCCCAGTCATAGGCTATTGGCAGACAGGCATTTAGGTAATGATGACGATGCCTCTAACTAGTCAAAGTGAATTCATACTCACACACTTACGATTCACATTGCTGTCTCCACTGTCATTAAAAACAACCTCAGACTTGTCACAGTGTCCGTCTCCCTCCCTCCCCATGGACTGCCTTTTAGTCTACAGATGGCCTTGGTGGTATCTCCTCCTGTTCATCTCCCAGTTCTTTCCAGTAATGCTTCAAGATGTGATGCTCAGAACAGCTCTCAATTGAGATGGAGACACTTGGTTACATCATTTGTCTTGTTTATTTGTCATTGACAGCTTTGAGAGCATGTGGCGGCTCAGTGGTGTGAAAGGGGTTTGACAACGTTTCAGTCCTATGGGGGAGAGCTCCAATCCAACCAATCACAACACGTTCCAGTCCTTATACTGTACATGGCGACCCGTGTTCCTGAAAGTTCCATATCTGGATTGAAATGACACTGTGTAGCTAGCAGAGAACATTCTGACAGCCGCCACTGATGGAATGTTTCTGATTGGACAGCATGTCGAGGAAATGGAATGAGACATGCCAAACCACCCACATTCCTCCCAACACCAATCACAGTTGTTCTATTTACAGCCACCTCGGTTCTGCTTGTTTGAGTGACAGGAGCTAGAATTCATTTCTCTCACCAATGTGTCCTCAAAAGACCACCAGCCTGTCACTAAAACATAAACTTTCCAATGCACAGACCTATACAGCAGCTACGAATGTGCCTGGTTGCATTGTGACTGGTTGCATTGTGACTGGTTGCATTGTGACTGGTTGTATTGTGACTGGTTGTATTGTGACTGGTTGTATTGCGACTGGTTTTATTGCGACTGGTTGTATTGCGACTGGTTGCATTGTGACTGGTTTTATTGTGACTGGTTGCATTGTGACCGGTTGCATTGTGACCGGTTGCATTGTGACCGGTTGTATTGTGACTGGTTGTATTGTGACTGGTTGTATTGTGACTGGTTGTATTTTGACCGGTTGTATTGTGACCGGTTGTATTGTGACCGGTTGCATTGTGACTGGTTGTATTGTGACTGGTTGTATTGTGACTGGTTGTATTGTGACTGGTTGTATTGTGACTGGTTGTATTGTGACGGTTGTGTTGTGACTGGTTCTTTGTGACCGGTTGTGTTGTGACTGGTTGTATTGTGACTGGTTGCATTGTGACTGGTTGTATTGTGACTGGTTGCATTGTGACTGGTTGTATTGTGACTGGTTGTATTGTGACTGGTTGCATTGTGACTGGTTGCATTGTGACTGGTTGTATTGTGACTGGTTGTATTGTGACCGGTTGTATTGTGACTGGTTGTATTGTGACTGGTTCTTTGTGACTGGTTGTATTGTGACTGGTTCTTTGTGACTGGTTGCATTGTGACTGGTTCTTTGTGACTGGTTGTATTGTGACTGGTTGTATTGTGACTGGTTCTTTGTGACTGGTTGCATTGTGACTGGTTGTATTGTGACTGGTTCTTTGTGACTGGTTGTATTGCGACTGGTTGTATTGTGACTGGTTGCACCCATGCTGTTCAGTGAACGAAGTACATTGTGTAAGTAACACTCAGTTCATTGTAATAACAGTGTAACAGTCAGTCAGTGAACAGCTGAGCTCCACCCTGACAGTATCAGTCAGTGGCTATGGCCTTCACAATGACCAAAGACTGGACTCCCTGTGGAGCGGCTTTCATTCTGGACCTCCGTGCCTTTAGAACAGCTTGACTTGTGTGACCTCGTCAATGAATAACCTTTATGTAGAGACCTTTATAGAGGCCGACTGGGAATATGCCACAGCTCATCTGAAGCTATGGGTTGCTAGAAAGGTCTAGAGAGGACAGATGGCCTACTAGAATAGGATCAAATTCTATTCTATTTTGCTATATTTATTGTCTGGTCTATTTCATTCCATTCCAACAGATTCTACCTTATTTAATTATATTCCACTTAAATACATCCCCTGGTATCCTCTCTCTTCCTCTGTGTGAAGTGCTGTTGTTGCGTGAGTATTTCGAAGAGAACGGCTGCTCTTGTATAATAAGGTATTATATCTGTACAGTCAGAGATGTGAGCTGGTGTTTTCAAAGGCCATGAGCCTGTCAGAGGAGGGACAACAAACACTCTGCAGTACAGAGTGGAGCGGTGCTGCTTTGTGTTGAGGTCCCTGTGAAGGCCTGTGGGTCCCTGTGAAGGCCTGTGGGTCCCGGCCAACCTCTCTCCTGTGTAACAGGGTGGAAAGAGGATGACAGATGTGTCTTTGTTGAGAATGTTAATTTGTCTTCACTCTGTCAAGGTGTTTGTGTGTGTAAATCGCATATCTCTCTCTCTCTCTCTCTCTCTCTCTCGCTCTCTCTCTCTCTCTCTCTCTCTCTCTCTCTCTCTCTCACTCTCTGTCTCTCTCTCTCTGTCTCTCACCCCTTGTCATTGTGGTCTAAATGAGTGTGTCTCTTGTCTTTTCATCGCCCCACTCTGCTCCTCCTTGACATTGTTAAGGGCTGACCCTCCACTCTGACTCTCCACCCCTGGGGTCTGACTGGCAGTGTTACACCCTCACCATGTGTCACCATTCTGGGTTTTACATCCGACTGTCTACCAGTCTGGGCTGGAGGCTCTCTCTAGGGCTGTCTGACTTTATCCACAGGACTCAATGTGCCTGTTGCCTCTCAATCTGTCTCTCTCTTTCTTACTCTCTTTCTGTCTTTCTTCCTCACTCTCTCCCGATCCTGCTTTTTTTTCTCTCTGTCTTTTTCTTCATCGCTTCATCTCTCTTTATCTTTCTGGCTCCCCCCTGTCTTGCTTTCCTTCTCGATCTCTATCTCCCTCCATCACTGCCTCCATACCTCCTTCCCTCTCTCTGTCTCTCTTCAAAAACAGGCGTGAAGCTTTAATAGCTCTGCCACCACGCTGGGGACCTAATCCTGTTACCTAGCACACCCAGACACCCAGAGCCCCATTCTACACTACACCACCAAGCTCATTCTACATACACCCCCTGTTCACCATCTAGCGCCAGGCATCACCAGGCTCATCTTTTGTCTGCCTAATCCTCGTATCCCTTCACACCCCTCTGGAATCACAACGCCCCCTCCCCCCTCCCCAATCAGCCGCTGAGGAGAATGTCTCGGCGCAGAGCGAGCAGTTAGTACTTATTTCCTATAGGGAAACTTCTTTTGTTTATTTATTTATTTTTTCTTGATAAGGTGGTGTCGGGGTACATGGTTTCGTACCGAATGAAAAGTGCCCGTTTGACGCTCTTATCGTTTCTTTGCACACCCTGTCACTCCTGTCACTCACTCTCTCTGTCTAATTTTGTGTTCACCCTGTCACTCTCTGTCTTTAGGATCGGCTGTCTGTTGTTGTGTTCTGGTTAGATGCCAACAATAAAAGTGAATGACTAATTAACTCTGTCTAACTAATTGGTCACGGTGGCGTACGCTAAAACAAGGGGCTCTTTTGTGGGATTGGCAGATTGGACTTGTTCACAACAGGAGTTAGGCAGAGTAACAACAGAATAGGCGCGCTCTGCCATGCTCTGCCATGCTCTGCCACGCTCTGCCATGCTGTGCCATGCTGTGCCCATGTATTGCTTCAGCAATATGATTTCTTATATCTGTGTGCATGTAATTGTGATTCACTACTCCATCTATACGTGTGGCAGTAGATTTGGAAATTGTCCTCCTACACAAAATAATGACTGTCCCTTTGATGGTTCTGATAAAATGGCAACTCCTTCCATTGAGGCCTATTATTGTTGTCTGTCTCCAAGATCCATCGTTGTTGTAGACATTGTGTTATTCACAGAGACGCAGTGTGAGCATAAAGGTTAGAAGAGTCCCTATGGATTCATGGGGAACATGATTTCTCCCTCAAGGAGACAGCCTGTGGTCAGACAGAGCCCACGGGAGTACAGAGTCATTTGACAAAAGTGTGGTGTTAATTTTGATTAAGATTAAGAAGAAATTCTTATTTACAATGACGGCCTAGGAACAGTGGGTTAACTGCCTTGTTCAGGGGCAGAATGACAGATTCCTATAAGACAGAGTGAAAAGAAGGAAGCCTGTACAGAACATGCATCATGTTTGCAATAAGTCACGAAAGTAAAACTGCAAACAATTTGGCACATATATAAACTTTATGTCCTGAATACAAAAGTGTTATGTTTGGGGCAAATCCAACACATCACTGAGTACCACTCTTCATATTTTCAAGCAAGGTGGTGGCTGCATCATGTTATGGGTATGCTTGTTATTGGCAAGGACTAGGGAGCTAAGCACAGGAAAATCTTAGAGGAAAACCTGGTTCAGTCTGCTTTCCAACAGACACTGGGAGATGAATTTACCTGTCAGCAGGACAATAAAACACGACGCCAAATATAGACTGGAGTTGTTTACCAAGACGACATTGAATGTTTCTGAGTGGCTTAGTCATATTTTTGACTTAAATCGTCTTGAAACTCTATGGCAAGACTTGAAAATGGCTATCTAACAATGATCAACAAACAACTTGACAGAGCTTGAAGAATTTTTTCAAAGAATTATGTGCAAATATTGTACAATCCAGGCACCTCATGTATTAACATTGCATAGAGACTATTCTAGAATACTACTTACAAACAGAATGTAGAATGGTCGTACGCATTGAAAACAAATCTTCGAGCGTCATAGCGCAACTCTAGGAGATTACCATGGATACAAATTGTTCTCAGTGCTCGTACACGACCTTGGCTGTTTGCATTCCGAACTGTCCCTAATTATCCACATATGTTCAAAATCATCCCTTTAAAGCCCGTGGGGACTATACAACGCTGTACCATGAAATACAACGGCACAACACCAAAAAAGATTCCAAAGATAAAACATTCGGAGACTGAAATAGAGGTGCTAGTGTCAGAGATTGACTACAACCAAAAGGTTTAATTTGGCTCGCTCAGGTGTGGCTTAACCAGTCAAAATAAAACATAGCTACAAAGAGCGGACCATTAGGACAATTCAAGTTGCTTTAGCAATGGCAAGTATACTTCAAATGAGTAGGCAACACTCATCAATAAGCCATCCATCCTCAACAGCGCCCTCCTGTAGGTGTATAGGCCAACATTGCTGTTCTATATAATGAAGGAGTCATGCGTTCCACCTGGCCACCACATTCAGCGGCGTCACATAACCGATCATCTGCACATAGAGAGTGGAAGCCTATTCTGTTCACATAATTGAAATCGTTTTGGGATGGTGATTTTTATGGCGGTGTCGTCTATTGCTCTGTATTTGGGAACCCATTCATGGCATCATGGCAAAGAAATCCCTCTTGACTTCAACCTGTTGTGTGATGGTGTATGGAAATGGTTGTAACGGCTGTCGCTCTCCTCATCCTCAGACGAGGAGAGAAGGATCATCAGACCAAAATGCAGCTTCAGAGAAATAAGCCATCTTTATTATAAATACGACGATGGCAACACGAAACACAAAACACTTTCAAATTTACAAAACAAGAAAACGACGTTGACGAAACCTGAACATAAACTTACATAACTACACGTAAACTCACGGACAGGAAACAGACGACATCGAAACGAAAACGAACAGCCAAACAGTCCCGTATGGTACATACATCGACACGACACAGGAGACAATCACCCACAAACAAACAGTGAGAACGCCCTACCTAAATATGACTCTTAATTAGAGGAAAACGCAAACCACCTGCCTCTAATCAAGAGCCATACCAGGCAACCCAAAACCAACATAGAAACAGATAACATAGACTGCCCACCCAAAACACATGCCCTGACCATAAACACATAAAAAACAACATAAAACAGGTCAGGACCGTTACAGAGCCCCCCCCTCAAGGTGCGAACGCCGGGCGCACCAGCACAAAGTCCAGGGGAGGGTCTGGGTGGGCAGTTGACCACGGTGGTGGCTCCGGCTCTGGACGCTGTCCCCACACCACCATAGTCACTCCCCGCTTCAGTCTTCCCCTCCCAATGACCACCCTAAAACTCACATCCCCTAAATAAACGGCCAGCACCGGGACAAGGGGCAGCACCGGGACAAGGGGCAGCACCGGGACAAGGGGCAGCACCAGGATAAGGGGCAGCACCAGGATAAGGGCCAGCACCGGGATAAGGGCCAGCACCGGGACAAGGGGCAGCACCGGGATAAGGGGCAGCACCGGGACAAGGGGCAGCACCGGGACAAGGGGCAGCACCGGGACAAGGGGCAGCACCGGGACAAGGGGCAGGTCCCGGCTGATATATTCTGGCAGATCCTGGCTAAGGGACTCTGGCAGGTCTATGCAGGCTGACGGCTCTCGACGCTCATGGCAGGCTGACGGCTCTCGACGCTCATGGCAGGCTGACGGCTCTCGACGCTCATGGCAGGCTGACGGCTCTCGACGCTCATGGCAGGCTGACGGCTCTCGACGCTCATGGCAGGCTGACGGCTCTCGACGCTCATGGCAGGCTGACGGCTCTCGACGCTCATGGCGCTCTGACGGCTCTGGCTGCTCATGGCTCTCTGACGGCTCTGGCTGCTCATGGCTCTCTGACGGCTCTGGCTGCTCATGGCTCTCTGGCTGCTCATGGCTCGCTGGCGGCTCTGGCAGATCCTGTCTGGTTGGCGGCTCTGGCAGATCCTGTCTGGCGGGCGGCTCTGGCAGATCCTGTCTGGCGGGCGGCTCTAGCGGCTCCTGTCTAGCTGACGGCTCTAGCGGCTCCTGTCTGGCGGATGGCTCTGTAGGCTCATGGCAGACGGGCGGCTTTGCAGGCTCATGGCAGACGGGCGGCTTTGCAGGCTCCTGGCAGACGGATGACTCAGACGGCGCTGGGGAGACGGATGGCTCAGATGGCGCTGAGGAGACGGATGGCTCAGATGGCGCTTGGCAGACGGGCAGTTCAGGCATCGCTGTGCAGACGGCAGACTCCTGCCGGCTGAGGCGCACTGTAGACCTGGTGCGTGGTGCCGGGACTGGTGGTACCGGGCTGGGGACACGCATCTCAGGGCTAGTGCGGGGAGCAGGGACAGGGCACACTGCATTCTCAAAGCCCACTCTATACCTGAGGCGAGGTACCGGCACTGGTGACACCGGGCTGAGGACAAGCACATCAGGATTAGTAGGGGGAGAAGATACAGTGTGTTCAGGGCTCTGGAGACGCACAGGTGGCTTAGTGCGTGGTGCCGGAACTGGAGGCACCGGGCTAGATACACGCACTACAGGGAGAGTGCGTGGAGGAGGAACAGGGCTCAGGATACGCACTGGTAGCCTAGTGCGTAGTGTAGACACTGTAGGTACTAGGCTGGGGCGGGGAGGTGGTGCCGGAAATACCGGACCGTGGAGGCGTACTGGCTCTCTTGAGCATTGAGCCTGCCCAACCTTACCTGGTTGAATGCTCCCGGTTGCCCGACCAGTGCGGGGAGGTGGAATAACCCGCACCGGGCTATGTAGGCGAACCGGGGAAACCATGCGTAAGGCCGGTGCCATGTATGCCGGCCCGAGGAGACGCACTGGAGACCAGACGCGTTGAGCCGGCCTCATGACACCTGGCTCAATACCCAATCTAGCCCTACCAGTGCGGGGAGGTGGAATAACCCGCACTGGGCTATGCACTCGTACAGGAGACACCGTGCGCTCTACTGCGTAACACGGCGCCTGCCCGTACTCCCGCTCTCCACGGTAAGCCTGGGAAGTGGGCGCAGGTCTCCTACCTGCCCTTGGCCCACTACCTCCTAGCCCCCCCCCAAGAAATTTTTGGGAATTACTTACGGGCTTTTTGGGCTTCCGTGCCAGACGCGTTCCCTCATAGCTCCGGTTCCTCTCTCCGGTAGCCTCTGCTCTCCTCAGTGCCTCCAGCTGTTCCCATGGGAGGCGATCTCTACCAGCCAGGATCTCCTCCCATGTGTAGACACCTTTTCCATCCAATAAATCGTCCCATGTCCATTGCTCCTTCTTCTCCTGTCCCTTACTCCGTTTATTTTTCCCTTGCCGCTTGGTCTTAGCGAGGTGGGTGATTCTGTAACGGCTGTCGCTCTCCTCATCCTCAGACGAGGAGAGGAGAGAAGGATCATCAGACCAAAATGCAGCTTCAGAGAAATAAGCCATCTTTATTATAAATACGACGATGGCAACACGAAACACAAAACACTTTCAAATTTACAAAACAAGAAAACGACGTTGACGAAACCTGAACATAAACTTACATAACTACACGTAAACTCACGGACAGGAAACAGACGACATCGAAACGAAAACGAACAGCCAAACAGTCCCGTATGGTACATACATCGACACGACACAGGAGACAATCACCCACAAACAAACAGTGAGAACGCCCTACCTAAATATGACTCTTAATTAGAGGAAAACGCAAACCACCTGCCTCTAATCAAGAGCCATACCAGGCAACCCAAAACCAACATAGAAACAGATAACATAGACTGCCCACCCAAAACACATGCCCTGACCATAAACACATAAAAAACAACATAAAACAGGTCAGGACCGTTACAATGGTATGTGTTACTGTTCGTTTTGCTGATGATTGCATCCAAAACATTGGCTCATCGAGGGCTGCAAGCTCCTGCTGAAAAGTGCCCAAAAAACAGAGGATGGCTAGCACCAAAATGGCATGTGTTTGCCTTTATAAAGCATTTCTTAAATCCTCAAAACGATATTTGATACGCCAATCTGTACCTTCTGCAGAAAAAGTCCCATCTGTCTCTAAAAATGCACTCTCTGTGAAATGCAGTGTGTTCCAAATCTTCCAACAGATCAAAATCAGACATCTCTCATTGGATTTTCCATCATCTCAGTCTTTTATAGGATTTACACAGTGGTTTCACTTTCACACGTACCTCTAATTTAGCAAATGACTCTACTTTATATAGATTATTATTGTAACAAATGCACTGATGTGGTGAAATTATAAAGCATGTCAAGATATGTTGCATGAATTCACAATGGAAATACAATGAAATCGAACAATTATTTAAATATTACTCTCACAATTTCACACATTTTCAACATACTTTTCCCCCATTCTATGCTTGACAAGCAGTAGCTAACTAGCTTGTTAATTGTTTACAAACAAATGAGTGAATGTGCTACCCAGCTAGCTAGTTGACTGCTGTGGCTAGCTAGCTAGTTGACTGCTGTGCCTAGCTAACTAGTTGACTGCTGTGGCTAGCTAGCTAGTTGACTGCTGTGGCTAGCTAGCTAGTTGACTGCTGTGGCTAGCTAACTAGTTGACTGCTGTGGCTAGCTAGCTAGTTGACTGCTGTGGCTAGCTAGCTAGTTGACTGCTGTGGCTAGCTAGCTAGTTGACTGCTGTGGCCAAAAAGGACTCATTTTGAAAGTTGGATCATCTTATCCTTTTGAGGGTTAAAAAGTGCTCTTACCCTATGCTTTTGAAAATTCAAAGCAGCTGGGAAACATTCATGGCAGTCATTGTTGCCACCTTAGCTTGCTACATGACTTCTGAGTGATAGGAAGCAAGAGCACCACCACCAATCAGCCTACACCACTTCACCACTGCACCCGTTGTTACTATGACAACTAGCATGTCCTTGAAGGCACTGTACTGTATAAAAGAATATTTAACAATTATCTGGCCATGTAAATTCCTAATTCAGCCGACAGAGATATTACACATACAAAACAAACTGACACACACAAGCGTAGAGAGAGAAAGAAAAAGAAAGAGAGAGAAAGAAAAAGAAAGAGAGAGAAATAAAAAGAAAGAGAGAGAGAGGCACAATCACCAGATGCAAAGTAGTATGGGTTGTCACTCTGTCAGTCATTGACATTGTTATTACTATTCCAGACAGTGGAGGCTGCTGAGGGGAGGAAGGCTCATAATAATGTCTGGAACGGAGTATATGGAATGGCATCAAACACATAGAAACTGATACCACTCCAGCCGTTATTACGAGCCCGTCCTCCCCAATAAAGGTGCCACCAACCTTATATACACTGCTCAAAAAATAAAGGGAACACTTAAACAACACAATGCAACTCCAAGTCAATCACACTTCTGTGAAATCAAACTGTCCACTTAGGAAGCAACACTGATTGACAATAAATTTCACATGCTGTTGTGCAAATGGAATAGACAAAAGGTGGAAATTATAGGCAATTAGCAAGACACCCCCAATAAAGGAGTGATTCTGCAGGTGGTGACCACAGACCACTTCTCAGTTCCTATGCTTCCTGGCTGATGTTTTGGTCACTTTTGAATGCTGGTGGTGCTCTCACTCTAGTGGTAGCATGAGACGGAGTCTACAACTCACACAAGTGGCTCAGGTAGTGCAGCTCATCCAGGATGGCACATCAATGCGAGCTGTGGCAAGAAGGTTTGCTGTGTCTGTCAGCGTAGTGTCCAGAGCATGGATTCGCTACCAGGAGACAGGCCAGTACATCAGGAGACGTGGAGGAGGCCGTAGGAGGGCAACAACCCAGCAGCAGGACCGCTACCTCCGACTTTGAGCAGGAGGAGCACTGCCAGAGCTCTGCAAAATGACCTCCAGCAGGAAATACAGGAGCTTGGCACACCTGTATTTGGGGAGTTCCTCCCATTCTTCTCTGCAGATCCTCTCAAGCTCTGACAGGTTTGATGGGTAGCGTCGCTGCACAGCTATTTTCAGGTATCTCCAGAGATGTTCGATCGGGTTCAAGTCCGGGCTCTGTCTGGGCCACTCAAGGACATTCAGATACTTGTCCCGAAGTGTGCTTAGGGTCGTTGTCCTGTTGGAAGGTGAATCTTCGCCCCAGTCTGAGTTCCTGAGCGCTCTGGAGCAGGTTTTCATCAAGGATCTCTCTGTACATTCATCTTTGCCTCCATCCTGACTAGTCTCCCAGTCCCTGCTACTGAAAAACATCCCCACAGCATGATGCTGCCACAACCATGCTTCACCGTACTGATGGTGCCAGGCTTCCTCCAGACGTGATGCTTGATATTCAGGCCAAAGAGTTTCTCATGGTCTGAGAGTTATTTAGGTGCCTGCTGCAGAGATGAATGTCCTTCTGGAAGGTTCTCCCATCTCCACAGAGGAATTCTGGAGCTCTGGCAGAGTGCCCATCAGGTTCTTGTTCACCTCCCTGACCAAGGCCCTTCTGCCTTGATTGCCAGAGTCTTGGTGGTTCTAAGCTTCTTCCATTTAAGAATGATGGAGGCTACTGTGTTCTTGGGGACATTCAATGCTGCAGAAAGGTTTTGGTACCCTTCCCCAGATCTGTGCCTCGACACAATCCTGTCTCAGAGCTCTACAGACAAATCCTTCGACCTCATGGTTTGGTTTTTGCTCTGACATTCACTGTCAACTGTGGGACCTTATATAGACAGGTGTGTGCCTTTCCAAATTATTTACAATCAATTGAATTTA
The DNA here is from genome assembly GCF_029448725.1 of Salvelinus fontinalis. Lineage (NCBI taxonomy): Eukaryota > Metazoa > Chordata > Actinopteri > Salmoniformes > Salmonidae > Salvelinus > Salvelinus fontinalis. The sequence goes on from NC_074675.1 coordinate 47,770,949, forward strand.
CCCAGGTGGACTCCAATCAAGTTGTAGAAACATCTCAAGGATGATCAATGGAAACAGGATGCACCTGAGCTCAATTTCGAGTCTCATAGCAAAGGTTTTGAATACTTATGTAAATAAGGTATTTCAGTTTTTAAAAATGTGAAAATAGCAAAAAACTTCAAAAAAACTGTATAAGCCTTGTCATTATGGGGTATTATGTGTATATGGATGGGGGGAAATTATTTGATCCATTTTAGAATAACTTCTTTGGGCTGCAGGGGCAGTATTGAGTAACTTGGATGAAAGGTGCCCATTTCAAACGGCCTCGTACTCAATTCTTGCTCGTACAATATGCATATTATTATTACTATTGGATAGAAAACACCCTCAAGTTTCTAAAACCGTTTAAATTATATCTGTGAGTAAAACAGAACTCATTTTGCAGCAAACTTCCTGTCAGAAAGTGAAAAATCTCAAATCGAGGCTCTGTTCCTGGGCTTACCTAATCTTTTGCTTGAAATCTATTAGTATATATACACTTCATACGCCTTCAACTAGATGTCAATAGGCTGTGAGAGGTGAAATGAGGTCTCTAGCTCTTTCTATGTTCAAAAGAGAGCGCTTGGAATGACAGGACCCGAATTTCCTTTGTTCAGGAAGACGCGGAAAGGACTTCCGGATTAGCTTCTGAAAAGCTGTTGTTATAGACGGCTAATAGCTCCGGCTTTGATTTTATTTGATAAACGTGACAATATCATCGTAAAGTATGTTTTTTCAATATAGTTTAATCAGATTATTGAATTTTTTTCGGGAGTTTTGGCGTGTTCCGTTCTCTGAGTTTGTTGACGATGGAGAGCTTCGCGCCACTTGGCAAGTTTTGCTTGCTAAATTGAGAGGGAAAAAGGCCGTTCTAAAACCAAACAACGATTGTTCTGGACGAAGGACCCCTTGTACAACATTCTGATGGAAGATCATCAAAAGTAGGACCCATTTATGATGTTATTTCATATATCTGTCGAACATGTGTACTATTAGTTTGCGCCCAGATTTTGGGCGCTCTCTCGCCAAGCTGCATGTCGTAATTACGTTATTTTTAGAATTCTAACACGGCGATTGCATTAAGAACTCAGCTATCTTTAATTTGCTGTCCAACATGTATTTTTTAGTAAAGTCTATGAATAGTTATTTGATTAGAATAGGTGAGTGTCAGAAATATATCCGGACATTCTGGGAAAAAGATGCTAAGTTTTCCCAATGCATAACCACGGATTTCAGCTCTAAATATGCACATTTTCGAACAAACCATATATATATTGTGTAATATGATGTTATAGGACTGTCATCTGATGAAGTTTGAGAAGGTTAGTGAAAAAATGAATATCTTGCCTCCCGGGTGGCGCAGTGGTCTAGGGCACTGCATCGCAGTGCTAACTGCGCCACCAGAGTCTCTGGGTTCGCGCCCAGGCTCTGTCGCAGCCGGCCGCGACCGGGAGGTCCGTGGGGCGACGCACAATTGGCATAGCGTCGTCCGGGGTAGGGAGGGTTTGGTCGGTAGGGATATCCTTGTCTCATCGCGCTCCAGCGACTCCTGTGGCGGGCCGGGCGCAGTGCGCGCCAACCAAGGGGGGCCAGGTACACGGTGTTTCCTCCGACACATTGGTGCGGCTGGCTTCCGGGTTGGAGGCGCGCTGTGTTAAGAAGCAGTACGGCTGGTTGGGTTGCGCTTCGGAGGACGCATAGCCTTCGACCTTCGTCTCTCCCGTGCCCGTACGGGAGTTGTAGCGATGAGACAAGGTAGTAATTACTAGCGATTGGATACCATGAAAATTTGGGAGAAAATGGGATAAAAAAAATAAAAAATAAAAAAATGAATATCTTTTGATGGTTTATTCGATATCGCTAACGTGCCTAACGAATCAATGCTGTTGTGTGGTTGGCTATTGTAGTAAGCTAATATAATGCTATATTGTGTTTTCGCTGTAAAACACTTAAAGAATCGGAAATATTGGCTGGATTCACAAGATGTCTTTCATTTGCTGTACACCATGTATTTTTCATAAATGTTTTATGATGAGTATTTAGGTATTTCAATTTGGTCTCTGTAATTGTTCTAGCTGCTTCGGTGCTATTTCCGATTGTAGCTGCAATGTAAAACTATGATTTATACCTCAAATATGCACATTTTTCGAACAAAACATAGATTTATTGTATAACTTTTTATAAGACTGTCATCTGATAAAGTTGTTTCTTGGTTAGTTTGGTTGGTTCTTGGTTAGTTAGGTAGGTTTTGTGCAAGCTACCTGTGCTGTGAAAAATGTCTGTGCTTTTTTGTATTTGGTGGTGAGCTAGCATAAATATACGTGGTGTTTTCACTGTAAAACATTTTAAAAATCTGACATTTTGGCTGGATTCACAAGATGTGTATATTTCATTTGCTGTATTGGACTTGTTAATGTGTGAAAGTTAAATATTTCTAAAAAATATCTTTTGAATTTCGCGCCCTGCACTTGGACGGGCTGTTGTCATAAGTGTACCGACACCGGGCTGCAGCCATAACAGGATAAGGCTGTAACGTAACAAAATGTGCAAAAATGGAAGGGGTCTGAATATTTTCCGAATGCACTGTAAGTTACTGGTAATATTACCAGGGTCACCTTCAGTTGTTCTCGGACGTTGCATATAGAAATACCATGAATAGAGACGATGTTATTCCATGTTCTATATGTCAGAGAGGCATGTTTGTTCTACATAGCATATTTCTATCTGAACGTTCCAAAATGTTTCTTCCTGCTGTACACGCCCCCTGGTTGTTAGCTATAGCTAGTTAATGAGGTAACATGACCGAACATGGTGTAGCCTAAACAAATGGTTAGCGGTCCGCAAGTAGCCTATTTTTAGAATGGCCCGCGATATGCTTTATGAATATAAAATGCTTCCCGCCAATGCACGATAGAAAGAGAAAAACATAGCGCCGGTATTATAGGTCATGTCTTTTGAACGGTAAAGGCTAGAATCAGGCTGTTTTCTCTGAGGAAAAGAGGGAGACTTGACTAGTACGTTGGCTACAGAACCTGGCTATCAAATGCAGTGGGAAAAGTGCGAGGGTTGAGCGAAACTACAAATTAAAAACGTTTCTATACTCAATGGAGAGAAACACATAGCTAGACTGTTGTTTTACTATTAAACTTAAGGCTGCTATTGTTTTTATGTTCGTGAAGCAGCTTGTGTTTGTTAACCAGGCAATGGGCTCCTGAGTGGCGCAGCGGTCTAAGGCACTGCTGCATCTCAGTGCTAGAGGCGTCATGACAGACGCCTCCAGGCACTCTTGGTTCGATTTCAGGCTGTATCACAACGAGCTCATTGTAAATAAGAATTTATTCTTAACTGACTTGCCTAGTTAAATAAAGGTTAAATAAATAAGTAAATTAAAAGGGTGTCTAACTAGAAGGCTGGTGGTGACTAGTTAGCTACGGGGAAGCAAGAGAGTCGCCATTGCTTGCTCTGCTGCGGCTCACCAGATGATGCAGGCTAGGCTGTGTGCAGTGATGTAAAGTACTTAAGTAGTACTTTCAATTATTTTATTTTATATTTTTATATATTTATATTTTTTTTTAAACTTTTACTTTTACTTCACTACATTCCCAAAGAAAAATATGTCCTTTTTACTCCATACATTTTCCCTGACACCCAAAAGTATTCGTTACATTTTGAATGCTTAGCAGAACAAGAAAATGGTCTAATTAACACACTTATCAAAAGAACATCCCTGGTCATCTCTACTGCCTTTGATCTGGTGGACTCAATAAACACATGCTTCGTTTGTAAATGATGTGTCAGTGTTGGAGTGTACCCCTGTCTATCTGTAAATTAAAATAAATAATGTAATTATGCCGTCTGGTTTGCTTTATTTAAGCAATTTAAAATAATTTATACTTTTACTTTTACTCTTGATACTTAAGTATATTTTATCAATTATATTTACTTTTGATATAAACCTTTGATATAAACCAAATACTTTTAGACTTTTACTCAAGTAGAATTTTACCTGGTGACTTTCACTTTTACTTCAGTCATTATCTATTAAGGTATCTTTACTTTTACTCAAGTATGACAATTGGGTACTTTTTTCCACTACTAGCTGTGTGTGCCGGGTGTGGCGCGTCCTTCTCACTGCTGAACAGAACTGTGCTGCTTATCTGTGCTGCTAATATTAATTGTCCTTGTCACTGAAAAGCTTTCAATCTATCCAAAAATTCTTCTTCAGTCCACTTAGTAGTCAGATTTTAGTTTAAAATATTTTTTGTTTAGTTATAGTTTTTTTTCTGGGTCTATTTAGTCATTTGTAGTCTCCTCAATTGCCTCTGAAAAATAGGTGTTTGACAAATATTTGAGTCACTGTTTTTGTTGACGAAATTAACACTGCCAATGTTCAGTCACACAAAGTAAAATGTCCCAGAGTCCTTAGCGAGGAGTGGCAATGACATTACAGTGGGAACTGGAGATAGCAAGATGGCGCCAACAGAGATGGTCGCCTCGCTTCGCGTTCTTAGGAAACTATGCAGTATTTTGTTTTTTTATGTATTATTTCTTACATTGTTACCTCAGGAAGTCTTAAGTATTATTACATACAGCCGGGAAGAACTACCAACATACTCTGTTTGGACCACCACCCAGGACAATGGATCTGACCCCAGTAGGCGACCCAAAACAACAGCTTCTGGTCAGGCTCCGTAGATGGGCACATCGCTCACCGCTCCCAAGTATACTACTCGCCAACGTCCAGTCTCCTGACAACAAGGTAGACGAAATTCGAGCAAGTGTTGCCTTCCAGAGAGACATCAGAGATTGTAACATTCTCTGTTTCACGGAAACATGGCTCACTCGGGATATGTTGTCAGAGTCGATACAGCCACCCGGTTTCTTCACGCATCGCGCCGACAGAAACAAACATCTCTCTGGTAAGAAGAAGGGCGGGGGTGTATGCCTTTATGATTAACGACTCGTGGTGTAATCATAACAACATACAGGAACTCAAGTCCTTTTGTTCACCTGAACTAGAATTCCTTACAATCAAATGCCGACCGCATTATCTACCAAGAGAATTATCTTCGATTATAATCACAGCCGTGTATATCCCTCCCCCCCAGATACCTCAACGGCCCTGAAAGAACTTCATTGGACTCTATGTAAACTGGAAACCATATATCCTGAGGCTGCATTTATTGTAGCTGGGGATTTTAACAAAGCTAATCTGAAAACATGGCTCCCTAAATTTTATCAGCATATCGAATGCGCAACTCGAGCTGGGAGCATTCTGGATCATTGCTACTCTAATTTCCGCAACGCACACAAAGCCCTCCCCCTCCCTCCTTTCTGCAAATCTGACCACGACTCCATTTTGTTGCTCCCAGCCTATAAACAGAAACTAAAACAGGAAACGCCCATGCTCAGGTCTGTTCAACGCTGGTCCGACCAATCGAATTCCACACTTAAAGATTGCTTCGATCACGTGGAATGGGATATATTCTGGATAGCCTCAGACAACAACATTGATGTATTCGCTGTCTCGGTGAGCGAGTTTATTAGCAAGTGCATCAGTGATGTACCCGCGGTGACTATTAAAACCTTCCCTAACCAAAAACCGTGGATTGATGGCAGCATTCGCGCAAAACTGAAAGCGCGAACCACTGCTTTTAATCATGGCAAGGCGACCGGAAACATGACCGAATACAAACAGTGTAGCTATTCCCTCCGCAAGGCAACCAAACAAGATAAGGGTCAGTATAGAGACAAAGTAGAGTTGCAATTCAACGGCTCAAACACGAGACGTATGTGGCAGGGTCTACAGTCAATCACGGATTACAAAAAGAAAACCATCCCTGTCGCAGACACAGATGTCTTGCTCCCAGACAAATTAAGCAACTTCTTTGCTCGCTTTGAGGACAATACAGTGCCACTGACATGGCCCGCTACCAAAACCTGTGGGCTCTCCTTCACCGTGGCCAACGCGTTTAAATGTTTTACTCACGTTAACTCTCGCAAGGCTGCTGGCCCAGACGGCATCCCTAGGCGTGTCCTCAGAGCATGTGCAGACCAGCTGGCTGGTGTGTTTAGGGACATATTCAATCAATCCCTATCCCAGTCTGCTGTGCCCACATGCTTCAAGAGGGCCACCATTGTTCCTGTCCCCAAGAAAGCTAAAGTAACTGATCTAAACGACTATCCGTCATCATGAAGTGCTTTGAGAGACTAGTCAAGAATCATATCACCTCCACCCTACCTGACACCCTAGACCCACTCCAATTTGCCTACTGCCCCAATAGGTCCACAGACGACGCAATTGCAATCACACTGCACACTGCACACTGCACACTGCACACTGCACACTGCCCTAACCCATCTGGACAAGAGGAATGCCTATGTAAGAATGCAGTTCATTGACTATAGCTCAGCATTTAACACCATAGTACCCTCCAAACTCGGCATTAAGCTCGAGACCATTGGTCTCGAACCCGCCCTCTGCCACTGAGTCCTGGACTTTCTGACGGGCCGCCCCCAGGTGGTGAGGGTAGGAAACAACATCTCCACCCCGCTGATCCTTAACTTCTCTTGGGTCTGTGGGATGCTAGCGTCCCACCTGGCCAACATCCAGTGAAATTGCAGAGCACCAAATCCAAAAACAGAAATACTCATTATAAAAATTCATAAAACATACAAGTGTTATACATCGGTTTAAAGATGAACTTCTTCTTAATCCAACCGCTGTGTCAGATTTCAAAAAGGCTTTATGGCGAAAGCATACCATGCGATTATCTGAGAACAGCGCCCAGCAGACAAATCATTACAAACAGTTACCAGCCAAGTAGAGGAGTTACAAAAGTCAGAAATAGCGATAAAATTAATCACTTACATTTGATGATCTTCATATGGTTGCACTCACAAGACTCCCATTTACTCAATAAATGTTTGTTTTGTTCGATAAAGTCCCTCTTTATATCCAAAACCCACGTTTTGTTCAATAATCCAATGGCTCCAAGGCGGTCACAACAGGCAGACGAAAAATCCGAAAAGTATCAGTAAAGTTTGTAGATGTTTATAATCAATCCTCAGGTTGTTTTTAGTCATAATAATCAATAATATTTCAACCGGACAATAGCGTCGTCAATATAAAAGGAAAACAAGAAAGGCGCACTCTCGATCGTGCGCAGGAAACAGCTCTGGGGACTTTCCCAGACCACTCATTCAGAGTGGTCTTACTCCCTCATTTTTCAGAATACAAGCCTAAAACAATGTCTAAAGACTGTTGACATCTAGTGGAAGCCATAGGAAGTACAATTTGAGTCCTAAGTCATTAGAATCTGTATAGGCAGTCAATGGAAAACTACAAACATAAAAAAAATCCCACTTCCCGGACGGATTTTTCTCAGGTTTTCGCCTGCCATATCAGTTCTGTTATACTCACAGACATTATTCTACCAGTCTTGGGAACCTTAGAGTATTTTCTATCCAAATCTACCAATTATATAGAAACAGGCAGTTTACTTTGCACACACTTTTCATCCAGAGGTGAAAATAGTGCCCCCTACCCTAGTGAGGTTAACACTGGGGCCCCACAAGGGTGCGTTCTCAGCCCTCTCCTGTACTCCCTGTTCACCCATGACTGCGTGGCCATGCACGCCTCCAACTCAATCATCAAGTTTGCAGACGACGCTACAGTGGTAGGCTTGATTACCAACAACGACGAGACGGCCTACAGGGAGGAGGTGAGGGCCCTCGGAGTGTGGTGTCAGGAAAATAACCTCACACTCAACGTCAAAAAAACAAAGGAGATGATCGTGGACTTCAGGTAACAGCGGAGGGAGCACCCCCCTATCCACATCGACGGGACAGTAGTTCAGAAGGTGGAAAGTTTTAAGTTCCCCATCATACACATCACGGACAAACTGAAATGTTCCACCCACAGAGACAGCGTGGTGAAGAAGGCGCAACAGCGCCTCTTCAACCTCAGGAAGCTGAAGAAATTTGGCTTGTCACCGAAAACACTCACACATTTTTACAGATGCACAATCGAGAGCATCCTGTCGGGCTGTATCACCGCCCTCAACCGCAAGGCTCTCCAGAGGGTGGTGCGGTCTGCACAACGCATCACCGTGGGCAAACTACCTGCCCTCCAGGACACCTACCCGACCCGATGTCACAGGAAGGCCTAAAAGATCATCAAGGACAACAACCACCCGAGCCACTGCCTGTTCACCCCGCTATCATCCAGAAGGCGAGGTCAGTACAGGTGCATCAAAGCAGGGACCGAGAGACTGAAAAACAGCTTCTATCTCAAGGCCATCAGACTGCTGCCAACATACTGACTCAAATCTCTAGCCACTTTAATAATTAATAATTGGATGTAATAAATGTATCACGAGTCACTTTAAACAATGCCACTTTATGTAATGTTTACATACCCTACGTTACTCATCTCATGTATATACTGTACTCTATACCATCTACTGCATTTGCCTATGCCGCCACGGCCATCGCTCATCCATATATTTATATCTACATATTCTTATTCATCCATTTACACTTGTGTGTAAACAGGTAGTTGTTGTGAAATTGTTAGATTACTTGTTAGATATTACTGCACTGTCGGAACTAGAAGCACAAGCATTTCGCTACACTCGCATTAACATCTGCTAACCATGTGTATGTGACCAATAAAATTTGATTTGATTTGGTGGCGTTGAGCCTAGGGACCTAAAACTCAGTGGGGTGAGGAGAGTGTGTGCGTGCGTGCTTGCGTGCTTGCGTGCATGCGCCAGTGTTAAAAACTGTGGAAGTATTATCTGGGTGCTACCGGTTAAAGGTCCTCGCCAGACGGACAGTAGTTGAACAGAGGCTCTGTTGGAGGAGTGTGAATGAGGACATGATGTTTCACCCCAAGATGAGGAGAAGGCTCTCCATTCACTGACACATAAAGACTGGTCTGTGATGTAACAAGGCCGTTCCTTAGCTCTTTCTCGGTCTATCTCATTAATTTTAGTTGAAAATTATAAGAAAAAGAGAGAGAAATATAGGAAATGAATCTCTGTCATCTCAGTCTTAGAGACACATATAGATATTTGGGTTGATGTCAGTGTTTGATGATAGTAGCCCTAGAGAGAGAAAGACAAAGCTATGGAAAAGGGTGAAATAGAGAGAAGAAGAGGAAGACAAAGCTATGGAAAATGTTGAAAAGGGTGAAATACAGAGAATAAGAGGAAGACAAAGCTACAGTGATTGAGACCTACAGGATGTTGATATTGTTTTAGTATCATTCAGTGTTGGGAAGCCATGATGAGATATTGACATTGGAAAAAGAGAGAAAGAGATGTATAGAGAGGAAGACAAGGCTACAGTGTCATCTCCATCTTGGAGACCAACAGGATGTTGATATGTTGGTTGATATCAGTCAGTGTTGGGAAGTCATGGAAACCATAGAGTCCAGGGGTCAGGGGTCAAGGCTCTGGTGAGGGTTCTGTTCTGCTGCCTCAGCGTTGCGTCAGTGTTGCCTCAGGGCCAGAAACAGGCTAATTGGTCTGATTGAGATGGTCAATATTCCCCACAGTCATTACTGCATTTATGGAAGGGGCTTTTTTTCTATTTTCTTTGTAATTAGACTAAACTGAATTAGTTTAGTATTCTCAACGACTTGGCCAATGGAGCTGCGATTCAATTGAAGGTAGAGGAATGATCAGTATCACTGTCTCAGTCAAGGCACAAAGTCACACACACACACACACACACACACACACACACACACACACACACACACACACACCACACACACACACACACACACACACACACACACACACACACACACACACACACACACACACACACACACACACACACACACAAACCCCTCACACCACACACACACAAACACACACACACACACACACACACACACACACACACACACACACACACACAAACAAACACACCACACACGAACACACACCCACACACGAACACACACACACACACGAACACACACACACACACACACACACACACACACACACACACACACACACACACACACACACACACACACACATGCACACACACTGTATATAACCCTACGGTCATGGTCAATATCCCATACTAACCGGCTTCATCTTTCTTCTCTCCTGTCTTTTAGGTAAGTTCCAGATATTATGGCGGGCACGGGGACAGTCTTGAGATCACCATGATGCAGAAGGTATCATTGACATGACCCTCACTGCTTTGAAACACCTTCAAGTGGTCTATGCATTTGTATTAGTTCTGGTCTGGCTGAAAATGATGAAGTTTCTGTGAACACAGGATGCTCGTAGGCTATGTGTCCTTGCTGACTTGATCACACAGCCATTGTATGATAGCTAAACGTCCACGCAGGGCTTTTTAGATCCCTTGCAGTGAGTATGTACCAGACGCAGTATCTCTCAATTTACCTGTGAACCTTCCATTGGTTCTCTACTGTGAATGAGCCAGGAGGGTTTCTGTAATCCGCATAAAACCAACACAGCTGCAGCACCACTACACATTCTGTATGTCGCCCACAACCTATTAGAAATACTGGCCCAGTGTGACGACGATGATGCTGCTGCTGAAACAATGTCCCATCTCAAGCCTTGGCTGTCATCTCCACCTCCTCCCTGCCTCTTCACCATGCGACCCCTCACCTCCTGTCACATCGTAGAGTTGCAGACAGTCGCCTTGGGAAGGCCCCTCCCCCGCCTCCATGCTGCAGGCTTCACCTGCTATATTGTAGCCTTCCTTTGGCTGTCAAGCAGTGCTGATATCTCCTTCTTGTTAACCCTTTACGTTCTGCAGAGCAAGGGTGAAGGGGTAGATGAGAGGGAAAGGGGGTGGTCCCAAGGAAAGAGGAGGGGACAGGCAATCAGGAGTCTAAATTGAAAATATGGTAATCAAATCTCCACGTATCCTGTTTTCCAAATCCTTCACCACCCTCACCCCCCACCCTCCTCTCCTCAGGGGCTGCTGAATAATACCCCCCCCCAATGGATCTATCCATAATTCATGCCCCCTCTCGGAGGGTGAGTGTGTGTGTGAGTACATGTGTGTGCATAAGTCTGTGTGTGTGTGTGTTTGTGTGTCACTGGGGGTTGCTATTAGTGTCTGACAAGCAGTGAAGAGGGAAGGGGAATCGGGTCGGGTGGTGTCAGGGCAGCAAATGTCAGAGCAGCGCCGTGGTGCCCGCCGTTAACCTTGTTCCACGGAGGTGTAAATATTTATGGCATTACTGTTGTCGTGCCAACCGGCGCCGGCTGGCTGTCTGCTGATACCTTTCCGAGGGGACAGGATGAACGGAGGTAAAAAGGAGGTTTTTGTAAAACTGTTTTTGTAAAAATAAAAAATAAATAGAACAGTATTATATGGATTATAGCTCTACTTTAGAACAATGGATGTAGAGGGCAGGGCACTATTTTCCCTTTTTGTTACTATTTCTGAACGTTTTCTCTAAACATCCCTACAACTTCCTTGTAGCGCGTGTGTTTTCCATCCGGTTTTATTGAAAGATGTCAGTTAGGATTCATTTGATGATCGTGACGTCCTGTCAGTCACAAGAGCAGGTCATGGAGGGGATGCTAGAGGTGGTTGGAGCCCAGACTATAAACAATCTCATCAGAACTGACAGCCATTGCCCCGAGTTATTTGCTGTTATTGCCCTGATTTGAGTGTGGTAGCTAATTACAGGGAGAGACATGATCAAGAAGAGAAGCTGGCTTGGATGTTTAAGAGCTTTAAAGTAATAACAATAATATTTGTGTGTACTTTTACCAATCCATCTACTGGTGATTCAATAATGACGTCTAGTGAGGTAATTCACCCCAAAAGAAGCCTCTCTCTTTTCCAGTCGTCCATGATGCTCTTTGAAAGGGACTAATCAAGTCAACAATGGAGGATGTGTTCTCTGTGTCCCCTGTATGTCCCTATGTCCCCTGTATGTCACTCTGTCCCCTGTATGTCACTCTGTCCCCTGTATGTCACGCTGTCCCCTGTATGTCCCTATGTCCCCTGTATGTCCCTATGTCCCCTGTATGTCCCTATGTCCCCTGTATGTCACTCTGTCCCCTGTATGTCCCTATGTCCCCTGTATGTCATTCTGTCCCCTGTATGTCCCTATGTCCCCTGTATGTCCCTCTGTCCCCTGTATGTCCCTCTGTCCTTTATATGTCCCTATGTCCCCTGTATTTCACTCTGTCCCCTGTATGTCACTCTGTCCCCTGTATGTCACTCTGTCCCCTGTGTGTCCCTATGTCCCCTGTATGTCACTCTGTCCCCTGTATGTCCCTATGTCCCTATGTCCCCTGTATGTCCCTCTGTCCCCTGTATGTCCCTCTGTCCCCTGTATGTCACTCTGTCCCCTGTATGTCCCTATGTCCCCTGTATGTCATTATGTCCCCTGTATGTCCCCATGTCCCCTGTATGTCCCTATGTCCCCTGTATGTCCCTATGTCCCCTGTATGTCCCTATGTCCCCTGTATGTCACTCTGTCCCATGTATGTCACTCTGTCCCCTGTATGTCCCTATGTCCCCTGTATGTCACTCTGTCCCATGTATGTCACTCTGTCCCATGTATGTCACTCTGTCCCCTGTATGTCACTCTGTCCCCTGTATGTCCCTATGTCCCCTGTATGTCCCTATGTCCCCTGTATGTCCCTCTGTCCCCTGTATGTCCCTCTGTCCCCTGTATGTCACTCTGTCCCATGTATGTAACTCTGTCCCCTGTATGTCACTCTGTCCCCTGTATGTCCCTATGTCCCCTGTATGTCCCTCTGTCCCCTGTATGTCCCTATGTCCCCTGTATGTCATTATGTCCCCTGTATGTCCCCATGTCCCCTGTATGTCCCTATGTCCCCTGTATGTCACTCTGTCCACTGTATGTCACTCTGTCCCCTGTATGTCACTCTGTCCCCTGTATGTCACTCTGTCCCCAATGTGTCACACTGACCTTTCTATCAGCCCTGATTTCCCATGAGTCACCGGCCACCAGAGCCATCTCTTTCCCTCCTGACAGAGTCCTCTCTCCCCTCTGTGTGTCCTAAACCAGACCCCTCTGTCGGACAGAGTTCCATTCTCACTCTGTGTGTTCAGCTTGTTGAGGCTTTGTAGAGCTACTGTGTCGTAGTTCTGTGTTCTCTCTCTCCATAAGGTCAGTGACAGCAGCGTCCATTGTAGGAAAGTCACTCTTCTCATGCAGCACGTTCATCTTTGTCAGCCCTGGTTTCCGTTTGCTTGTTAGGTCATGAGAAAGGACAGTGATCTAAAAAGATCATTATCTTCCCAACTTCTCACATTGCGTTGATCATTACAGAAAATATATGGATAATAAAGTTTTTCATTTCATATTCATTCAATACATTTTCCTAATTCCCCCTTTGCCATCTTAAAGGTTGTTGTACAGATTCTGTTTCAGGACATCATCAACTCTTGTTATGTTACAGTAAGAGAGAGAAGTGTAAAGAGAGAGCAGTGTAAAATGATCTGTCTACCACTCAGCAGAACCATCTCCTTCAGAACACCTGGTGCTGAGTATTTACTGGGAGGGACACTGTTATAGTGACCTCTCTGTCTCTCGCTCTCCTCTCTCTCTCTCTCTCACGCTCACTTTTTCTCTCTTTCCCCCCTCCCTCTCTTTCTCTCCTCACTCTCTACTCTCCATTTTGTTCTCTCTCCTGTCTCTCTCTCTTTCTCACTCTCTTCCCCATCTCTCTTACCTCTCTATCTCATTCTCTCTCTCCTGTCTCTCTCTTTCTCTTTCTATCTCTCTCTCGCTCTCCTCTCTCTCACGCTCTCTCTTTTTCTCTCTCTCTTTCTCTTTTTATCTCTCTATCGCTCTTTCTCTCCTCTCTCTCACGCTCTCTCTTTTCTCTCTCTCTTTCCCCCTCGCTCTCTTTCTCTCCTCTCTCTCACTCTCTCTCCTGTCTCTCTCTCTCTCCCCCATCTCTCTCTCTCCCCTTCCCTCTCTCTCTCAATTCAATTCAATTCAAGGGGCTTTATTGGCATGGGAAACACATGTTAACATTGCCAAAGCAAGTGAAGTAGATAATATACAAAAGTGAAATAAACATTCAAAATGAACAGTAAACATTACACTCACAGAAGTTCCAAAAGAGTAAACACATTACAAATGTCATATTTTGTATATATATAGTATTGTAACGATGTGCAAATGGTTAAAGTACAAAAGGGAAAATAAATAAACATAAATATGGGTTGTATTTACAATGGTGTTCGTTCTTCACTGGTTGCCCTTCTCTTGTGACAACAGGTCACAAATCTTACTGCTGTGATGGCACACTGTGTCACGCCCTGACCGTAGAGAGCGTTTTATGTCTCTATTTTGGTTTGGTCAGGGTGTGATTTGGGTGGGCATTCTATGTTCTTTTTTCTATGTTTTGTATTTCTTTGTTTTGGCCGGGTATCATTCTCAATTAAGGGACAGTTGTCTATTGTTGTCTCTGATTGGGAACCATACTTAGGTAGCTTTTTCCCACATGGTATTTGTGGGTAGTTCATTTCTGTTTAGTGTTTTCTCCTTACAGGACTGTTTCGGTTATTCTCTTGTTTATTTTTGTTATAGTGTTCAGTTTTATTAAAACAAGCTTGAACACTACCACGCTGCGCTTTGGTCCGATGAGTCCTCTTCTTCAGACAATGAATACCGTTACCCACTGGTATTTCACCCAGTAGATATGGGAGTTTATCAAAATCGGGTTTGTTTTTGAATTCTTTGTGGATCTGTGTAATCTGAGGGAAATATGTGTCTCTAATATGGTCATACATTGGGCAGGAGGTTAGGAAGTGAAGCTCAGTTTCCACCTTATTTTGTGGGCAGTGTGCACATAGGCAGACCTGGCTGTCAAGAGAAGACAGGCTATGGCGGCCTTTCTCAATAGCAAGGCTATGCTCACTGAGTCTGTACATAGTCAAAGCATTCCTTAAGTTTGGGTCAGTCACAGCGGTCAGGTATTCTGCGACTGTCTACTCTCTGTTTAGGGCCAAATAGCATTCTAGTTTGCTCAGTTTTTTTTGTTAATTCTTTCCAATGTGTCAAGTCATTCTATTTTTGTTTTCTCATGATTTGCTTGGGTCTTATTGTGTTGCTGTCCTGCGGCTCTGTGGGGTCTGTTTGTGTTTGTGAACAGAGCCCCAGGACCAGCTTGCTTAGGGGACTCTTCTCCAGGTTCATCTCTCTGTGGGTGATGGCTTTGTTATGGAAGGTTTGGGAATAGCTTCCTTTTAGGTGGTTGTAGAATTTAACGGCTCTTTTCTGGATTTTGATAATTGGTGGGCATCAGCCTAATTCTGCTCTGCTCTGTACACATAGGATATTTTTGCATGCATAGTATCAATTTGGTGTTTGTCCCATTTTGTGAATTCTTGGTTGGTAAGCAGACCCCAGACCTCACAACCATAAAGGTCAATGGGTTCAATAACTGATTCAAGTATTTTTAGCCAGATCCTAATTAGTATGTCGAATTTTATGTTCCTTTTGATGGCATAGAAGGCCCTTCTTGCCTTGTCTCTCAGATCATTCACAGCTTTGTGGAAGTTACTTGTGGCGCTGATGTTGAGGCCAAGGTATGTATAGTTTTTTCTGTGCTCTAGGGCAACGGTGTCCAGATGGAATTTGTATTTGTGGTCCTGGCAACTGGACCTTTTTTGGAACACCATTATTTTTGTCTTAATGAGTATTACTATCAAGGCCCAGGTCTGTCAGAATCTGTGCAGAAGATCTAGGTGCTGCTGTAGGCCCTCCTTGGTTGGTGACAGAAGCGCCAGATCATCAGCAAACAGTAGATATTTGACTTCAGATTCTAGTAGGGTGAGGCCGGGTGCTGCAGACTGTTCTAGTGCCCACGACAATTCGTTGATATATATTTTGAAGAGGGTGGGGCTTATGCTGCATCCCTGTCTCACCCCAAGGCCCTGTGGAAAGAAATGTGTGTGTTTTTTGCCTATTTTAACCGCACACTTGTTGTTTGTGTACATGGATTTTGTAATGTCATATTTTTTCCTCCCAACACCACTTTCCATCATTTTGTATAGCAGACCCTCATGCCAAATATATATATATTTTGAAATCAACAAAGCATGAGAAGACTTTGCCTTTGTTTTGGGTTGTTTGTTTGTCAATTAGGGTATGCAGGATGAATTCGTGGTCTGTCGTACAATAATTTGGTAAAAAGCCAATTTGCCCAGTACATTGTTTTCACTGAGGAAATGTACGAACACGCTGTTAATGATAATGCAGAGGATTTCCCCAAGGTTGCTCTCCCCCCCCCCCCCCCCCCCCCTCTCACTCTCTGATGGAAAGAGAACGGAAAGTGAGATCATGTGTAAACACCTCTAGTTTTGATATCTGTTTAAGTTCCCTTTAGAAGCTAAGAATGTCTGGTCATGAAATGCTTTGAAAGACTGGTCATGGCTGACATCAACACCATTATCCCAGAAACCCTAGATCCACTCCAATTTGCATACCGCCCCAACAGATCCACAGATGACGCAATCTCTATTGCACTCCACACTGCCCTTTCCCACCTGAACAAAGGAACACCTACGTGAGAATGCTATTCATTGACTACAGCTCAGCGTTCACCACCATAGTGCCCTCAAAGCTCATCACTAAGCTAAGGATCCTGGGACTAAACACCTCCCTCTGCAACTGGATCCTGGACTTCCTGACGGGCCGCCTCCAGGGGGTAAGGGTTGGTAACAACACATCCGCCACACTGATCCTCAACACGGGGGCCCCTCAGGGGTGCGTGCTCATTCCCCTCCTGTACTCCCTCTTCACCCAACACCATCATTAAGTTTGCAGATGACACAACAGTGGTAGGCTTGATCACCGACAATGATGAGACAGCCTACAGGGAGCAGGTCAGAGACCTGGCAGTGTGGTGCCAGGACAACAACCTCTCCCTCAACGTGATCAAGACAAAGAAGATGATCGTGGACTACAGAAGAAGGAGGACCGAGCACGCCCCCATTCTCATCGATAGGGCTGAAGTGGAGCAGGTTGAGAGCTTCAAGTTCCTTGGTGTCCACATCACCAACAAACTAACATGGTCCTAGCACACCAAGACAGTTGTGAAGAGGGCACGACAACGCCTATTCCCCCTCAGGAGACTGAAAACATTAGGCATGGGTCCTCAGATCCTCAAAAAGTCCTACAGCTGTACCAGTACCCCTGTATATAGCCTTTTTATTTTATTGTTCCTCTTTAATTATTTGTTATTTTTCTATTTTATTATTTTTCTCAATCCTCTGTATGCATAATACAACTGTGTATATATCATTAATATATATATGTGTGTGTGTGTGTGTGTGTGTGTGTGTGTGTGTGTGTGTGTGTGTGTGTGTGTGTGTGTGTGTGTGTGTGTGTGTGTGTGTGTGTGTGTGTGTGTGTGTGTGTGTGTATATGTGTGTCTGTGTGTATATGTGTGTCTGTGTGTGTGTGTGTGTGTCACACACTAAAAAAGCCTCATATTAAATAAATTGTTATCTTTGTGAAACATGTACTACCTGATCAAAAGTATGTGGACAGCTGCTTGTCAAACATCTCATTCCTTTCCACTAGATGTTGGAACATTGCTGCGGGGAACTTGTTGTTTCCATTCAGCCACAAGAGCATTAGTGAAGTCAGGCACTGATGTTGAGCAATTAGGCCTGGCTCGCAGACAGCGTTCCAATTCATCCCAAAGATGTTCGATGGGGTTTAGGTCAGGGCTCTGTGCAGGACAGTCAAGTTCTTCCACACCGTTCTCGACAAACCATTTCTGTATGGATCTCGCTTTGTGCATGGAAGCATTGTCATGCTGAAACAGGAAAGGGCTTTCCCCAAACTGTTACCACAAAGTTGGAAGCACAGAATCGTATAGAATGTCATTTTATGCTGTAGCGTTAAGATTTCCCTTCACTGGAACTAAAGGGCCTAGCACAAACCATGAAAAACAGCCCCAGACAATTATTCCTCCTCCACCAAACAGGTAGCATTCTCCTGGCATCCGCCAAACTCAGATTCGTCTATCGGACTGCCAGATGGTGAAGCGTGATTCATCACTCCAGAGAACGCATTTCCACCACTCCAGAGTCCAATGGCGGTGAGCTTTCACCACTCCAGAGTCCAATGGCGGTGAGCTTTCACCACTCCAGAGTCCAATGGCGGTGAGCTTTCACCACTCCAGAGTCCAATGGCGGTGAGCTTTCACCACTCCAGAGTCCAATGGCGGTGAGCTTTCACCACTCCAGAGTCCAATGGCGGTGAGCTTTCACCACTCCAGAGTCCAATGGCGGTGAGCTTTCACCACTCCAGCCGACGCTTGGCATTGTGCATGGTGATCTTAGGCTTGTGTTCAGCTGCTCGGGGATGGAATCCCAATAACACCACAGTTGGGGGCAGCTCTAGCAGGGCTGACATTTGACAAAGTGACTTGTTGGAAAGGTGGCATCCCATGACGGTGTAACATTGAAAGACACTGAGCTCTTCAGTAAGGCCATTCTACTCCCAATGTTTGTCTATGGAGACTGCATGGCTGTGTGCTTGATTTTATACACCTGTCACATAGGGTGTGGCTGAAATAGCCGAATCCACTAATTTGAACATTTTTGTATACAGTAATCCCTCGTTTATCGCGGGGGTTACGTTCCGAAAATGACCCGCGATAAGTGAAATCCGCGAAATAGAAAACTTTTTTTTTTTTTACAATTAGCAACTATTACATGTATACAAATACAGTGACTCACGTGTAGGCCGTTTCACTGCTCTTCAGACTGGGCCGCTGCATCCTGACTGCGCTCTGCAGTGTTCTCTTCTTCTGAAGCCCGCGGTGCAGGTGTGTTTGTTCGGGAGAAGAACATAGTGATAGGCAGCTGTTGTCGCTCTTTTTTCTTCTTTGCAAAAAGATCCTTGTACACCGACATGCCACCATGTTTTTTGAGTTTTTAGCGAATCAGAATGCAGAGCACAATGCACCAAAAAAAAATAAAAAATGCATTATGAAAATCCGCGAAATAGCGAATCCGCGATAAGTGAACCGCGAAGTGGCGAGGGATCACTGTATATATATTGTGAATAAATCTAGAGCGAAAGTTTGGATTTCTTTCTCTGTCAGCTTCCAGCTGTAGGCTATATTCATTCTCTCGTTTACTTCCTAAACTCAGGGATCGATGTCATTTCAGAGGGATTGGCCTGGTTCCCAATTGTATGCCACACTACAGGCTTAACCAAGAGAAACGACTCCATTCAAAATAAACATTATGCAGGGAGAGAAAGAGGTAGTAGTAGTAGAAATACGAGTTAAAAGCTTTACCCTATTGCCTTAGTACATGGATGACCCCTGTCACACCGTAAGTAAAGGCACCAGTCATATTGCGTAACAGAGTTGCTGGTTCCATGACATCCATTGGCCGTCAGGCCTTTATTGATCCTGTGCCCGGTCACAAAGCAAAATGAACACAGCCCCCTAATAGAATTCCTATCTGCTGGCTCTGTGATGTCTCTGTACAGAACATACAGTAGACTTGTTGTCTATGGTAGGACTGGCAGGGCATACAGTGAACCTGAGGGTGTGTGAGTAAGAGAGAGGTTCTAATGTCACCCTCTTCTGTATCCCCCCCCCCCCCCCCCCCTCCTCTCTCTCTACTTGGTGATGGAGCATGCTCTATGCTGTAGTATATGTCCCGCTAACGTGTGGTTCTTAAATATCTAGGTACTGTAGCTACTCGTGTGTGTGTGTGTGTGTGTGTGTGTGTGTGTGTGTGTGTGTGTGTGTTGGTGTGTGTGTGTGTGTTTCACTCCTTGGTCCCGGGCAGGTCTTATTCTAGGTCAGCAGAGAAGACTCCTCTATTTCTGTCTAGCTAATCCCCCTGAGCGCACACACACACACACACACACACACACACACACACACACACACACACACACACACACACACACACACACACACACACACACACACACACACACACACACACACTCCCATCTTCTGTCTGTGTGTGTGTGGGTCTCAAACACAGTCTGCTAATACCTCCAACACGGTACTCACTAATCCACTCACAGTAGTTGACCACACCGTCCTGCACACTAGAGCTCTCCCTCCGCTCCCTCACACACTCCCCCCTTATGTCGCGGACCATCTAGCTGTACCTCCTCACACACTCTGGATATTCCCCGGGGGTTAGAGCTGCGACCACCCCATCAGAGCATCCATGAACACAGGCATGGTGGTGGGAGCCACAGGCCAGGTAAGGCTAAAGTAGACTAGTCTAGTTAGACTCTGGTCCTAACATCCCGAGACCCTCCACCTGTCTTATAACTGGACGCTTTCGGCCCTTAATAACCTCGTAGCGCTAGGCTAAGCTAACCTGATTGTAAACGCTCTGTATGGACCCTTCAGGAAACTGTAAGATATGGATGCCATCATGAGTTAGCTTACAGTGGTCGCTAACGAGTTTAGCTGTGATGTGCTGTTTTGTGTCAGGGCTTTAGGGGCCTCTCTTTCGCTCTGTCTCTGTATCTCTCTATCTCTATCTCTCTCTTTCGCTCTGTCTCTGTATCTCTCTCTCTCTCTCTTTCTCTCTCTCGCTCTCTCTGTCTCTCTCTCTCTCTCTCTTTCTCTCTCTCTCTCTCTCTCTCTCTCTCTCTCTCTCTGTCTCTCTCTCTCTCTCTCTCTCTCTCTCTGTCTCTGTCTCTCTCTGTCTCTGTCTCTCTCTGTCTCTGTCTCTCTCTGTCTCTGTCTCTGTCTCTGTGTCTATCTCTCTCTCTCTCTGTCTGTGTCTCAGGGGGACAATGTTACTTTATCACAGGCTTATCTTTAATCCCACCATAATGAAGCCCCCCTGCTTTATCTCTTCATTGTGCATTATAATCAACGTCATTAACCTACTCTTTCTATGGAGATAATGCTAAGGCGCTAGCATTAGCTACAGTAGCAGGTCAGCAGATGCTAGCCCTATAGCTTACTGTACATTGAGTTGTTTTGAATATGTATCTTTATTGATCGCTGTGTGTGTTACATTGTGGATCAGCACCAGGATGTGAATAACTCATCAGGCCTAAATATCCAGGAGAGAGTGTGCATGTAGAAGTACTATAGAGTATGTGTGAGTCATTCTCCTGTGGTCGATATGCTGTATAGAAGTCACTCCTGTGTAGGTAAGAATCCCACCTAGGGGTAGATGTGTGTAGGTAACAGCCCCACCTAGGGGTAGATGTGTGTATTTGGGAAAAGTGCTTCTGTTGTAGTTGGTGTGAAGTGTTTTAATTCTCTACACTGTGACTGGTGGTGTTAAATGCCAGCAGAGACAGAGTTGAAGCACGGTAGTGTGTAAAATGTGTGTGCGCGCGTGTGTGTTTGTGTGTGTGTGTGTGTGTCCTTAGCAGTGGAGGCTGCTGAGGGGAGGACGACTCATAATAATGTCTGGAACGAAGTGGATGGAACGGCATCCACCACGTAGCAACCACGTGTTTGTTGTTGATACCATTCCACCTATTCCACTCCAGCCATTACCACGAGCCCGTCCTCCCGAATTAAGGTGCCACCAACCTCCTGTGGTCTGTAGGGGTGTGAAGGTGAGTAGTAAGTTGAACTCTGAGGAGAATGTGGATGCATGATGTCATCATGACCCTCAGGGGAAAGGCTGGGGCACTGAAGAATCCTCCATCCATCTCGCTCCCCTGTATTTCTCTATCTAAAGGCTTTGTTTGCAGAGGTTTAATGGTAGACTGTGAGATAGGAGTTTGTAGCACGCACGCACGCACGCACGCACGCACGCACACACACACACACACACACACACACACACACTTCTCTCGGTTCAGATGCTATCATGAATCTGTATTACCGTTCATCCAGGAGGCGCGTGTTTCTGTGTTCTCATTCAGGCCTGTGAAGGCTCAGGTTGGCCTAATGAAACCCGTGGGACGGCCCATCACACACAGAGAAGTGGAATTTACCAGCCCCCCCCCCCCCCCCCGTTGCTAAGCAATGTGTTACCAGGGCGATGGAGAGGCAGAGAGCAGAACTCCAGACAGGGGTTAAGCCAGACGTGTGTGTGTGTGCTTCCTTTATGACACAACACCATAGGGGTGTAGGGATTGTTTTATTTTATTGAACCCTTATTTTACCAGGTAAGTTGACTGAGAACACGTTCTCATTTACAGCAACGCCCCGAGGAGACGAGGGGGCTGTGTCTCTTTTTGCCTCCGCTGGGGTTTTGCTGTTGACCTCACATTCAGAGTCAAGACACTGACAGTCCCTCAACTTGGTGAGCACTTCCATTGTTGAACAATGACACATCGGTTTGAAGATGTGAGAGAGCATCTTTGTGGCGTTAGAGGGGTTTATCAATTTCATCATACTTTCTTATTCTTACCACATTTACTGTGATATTACAGATACATGTGAAGTCCATCGTCATCGCATACTAGACAAGTAGCTTACAGATTGATGACATGTAGATAATGGATCTCTCTCTCAAGTGTTGTCTTAAGATGCCAGCAACATACTAATCTAACACCCACAGTGACAGACGTTACATTACAATCACACTTCTGTCATTTGCTTCCCATCATGGTTCAGAGGATGGCAATACATTAAAACCCCACCCTCACCGCATCTACACACACACACACACACACACACACACACACACACACACACACACACACACACACACACACACACACACACACACACACACACACACACACACACACACACACACACACACACATAAACATGGACGCACACACGCCTCCCCCACCTCCACTTAATATTCCCCCACCTAGAGGTTCAAAGGTGACAGGCTGGGATAAAAAAAAATACAAAAAATACATCACATTTTATCACAATACATCACAATACATCACATTACAATACATCACATTACATCACAATACATCACAATACATCACATTACAATACATCACATTACATCACAATACATCACAATACATCACATTACAATACATCACATTACATCACAATACATCACATTACAATACATCACATTACATCACAATACATCACATTACAATACATCACAATACATCACATTACAATACATCACATTTCATCACAATACATCACATTTCATCACTTTACATCACATTACATCACAATAAATCCCATCACATTACCAGAGAGTGGGGATCATTACCCAACAGCACTCCTATTGTGTCTGTATACACACTACAGTGTATATAATAACAGGAATTGTAGAGTTTGTATACAGTAGGAACAAGCTGTGGCTTTATAGTGATTAATGTGATGTGATACAGTGGTGTTCTCATAGCAACAGAGATAGAGATTGAGGGTGTGGCTTTGTCTGTGGCTGTGGTGCCTCTTTGTCCGTACAATGCACTCCTCTACAGGAACAGTGATGCTCTCCGCTAGCACCTGACTGTGCGCCTGTCTGTCTCTCTGCTTTTCTGTCTGTCTAACTGTATCTTTTCATCTTTACAGGAAGGTTTTTGTCTGTCTGTCTGTCTGTCTGTCTGTCTGTCTGTCTGTCTGTACTTCAGTCTGTCTGTCTTCAGACTGTCTTGAAGGACCAGCGGTGGGCTATAGACTGTCTTGAAGGACCAGCTGTGGGCTATAGACTCTCTTGAAGGATCAGCTGTGGGCTATAGACTGTCTTGAAGGACCATCTGTAGGCTATAGACTGTCTTGAAGGACCAGCTGTGGGCTATAGACTGTCTTGAAGGACCAGCTGTGGGCAATAGACTGTCTTGAAGGACCAGCTGTCGGCTATAGACTGTCTTGAAGGACAAGCTGTGGGCTATAGACTGTCTTGAAGGACCAGCTGTGGGCTATAGACTGTCTTGAAGGACCAGCTGTGGGCTATAGAATGTATTGAATGACCAGCTGTGGGCTATAGACTGTCTTGAAGGACCAGCTGTGGGCTATATACTGTCTTGGACCAGCTGTGGGCTATAGACTGTCTTGAAGGACCAGCTGTGGGCTATAGACTGTCTTGAAGGACCAGCTATGGACCATAGACTAGTTCTTGAAGGACCAGCTGTGGGCTATAGACTGTCTTGAAGGACCAGCTGTAGGCTATAGACTGTCTTGAATGACCAGCTGTGGGCTATAGACTGTCTTGAAGGACCAGCTGTAGGCTATAGACTAGTTCTTGAATGACCAGCTGTAGGTTACAGACTGTGGAGTGAAGGTGAAGGACTGTGCTGCTTTGTGTGTGTCAGGGCAGCCAGATGGTGCACAGGCATAATTCACACACACACACACGCACACACACACACACACACACACACACACACACACACACACACACACACACACACACACACACACACACACACACACACACACACACACACACACACACACACACACACACACACACACACACACACACACACACACACCCCTCCTCTCTCCTACTTTTATTTTAGTCTCACAAAAACGGATACCAATAGTGAAAAAAGACTCCGAAGTGAGTTGTGTTAATAAAACCATTGAAAGATGAAGAGATTTAGCTGAAATACTGGCCCTCCTCTGGGAGGCTTTTGGACAGAAGTGGGGATGGAGGGAGGAGGAGGAGGGAGGGAGGAGGAGAAGGAGGGAGGAGGAGGAGGATGTGGGTAATATGGTGGCTTACCCCTCATTCCTTAAAGGAGTGTGTCACTGATACAGATGATGTTCTTTGTGCTGATAAGAGAGACAGGGACCAGATGTTAACAGAACGAGGATTTACAGTAAAGAGCTCGTCCAGCTTGTAGTCCTAAAACCCGGAAATTAGTTACCTCTGGTTCGTTCAGCCATTCCTGCTGTATGAGGAACATTCATGGAGAATAAATAGAGAGATGCATCGCATTACTGAGAGCCAGGATACTGTCTTCAACATGCAACATCACATTACTGAGAGCCAGGATACTGTCTGCAACATCACATTACTGAGAGCCAGGATACTGTCTTCAACATCACATTACTGAGAGCCAGGATACTGTCTTCAACATCACATTACTGAGAGCCAGGATACTGTCTTCAACATCACATTACTGAGAGCCAGGATACTGTCTGCAACATCACATTACTGAGAGCCAGGATACTGTCTTCAACATCACATTACTGAGAGCCAGGATACTGTCTTCAACATCACATTACTGAGAGCCAGGATACTGTCTTCAACATCACATTACTGAGAGCCAGGATACTGTCTTCAACATCACATTACTGAGAGCCAGGATACTGTCTTGAACATCACATTACTGAGAGCCAGGATACTGTCTTCAACATCACATTACTGAGAGCCAGGATACTGTCTTCAACATCACATTACTGAGAGCCAGGATACTGTCTTCAACATCACATTACTGAGAGCCAGGATACTGTCTTCAACATCACATTACTGAGAGCCAGGATACTGTCTTCAACATCACATTACTGAGAGCCAGGATACTGTCTGCAACATCACATTACTGAGAGCCAGGATACTGTCTTCAACATCACATTACTGAGAGCCAGGATACTGTCTTGAACATGCAACATCACATTACTGAGAGCCAGGATACTGTCTTCAACATCACATTACTGAGAGCCAGGATACTGTCTTCAACATCACATTACTGAGAGCCAGGATACTGTCTTCAACATCACATTACTGAGAGCCAGGATACTGTCTTCAACATCACATTACTGAGAGCCAGGATACTGTCTTCAACATCACATTACTGAGAGCCAGGATACTGTCTTCAACATCACATTACTGAGAGCCAGGATACTGTCTTCAACATCACATTACTGAGAGCCAGGATACTGTCTTCAACATCACATTACTAGGAGCCAGGATACTGTCTTCAACATCACATTACTGAGAGCCAGGATACTGTCTTCAACATGCAACATCACATTACTGAGAGCCAGGATACTGTCTGCAACATCACATTACTGAGAGCCAGGATACTGTCTTCAACATGCAACATCACATTACTGAGAGCCAGGATACTGTCTTCAACATCACATTACTAGGAGCCAGGATACTGTCTTCAACATCACATTACTGAGAGCCAGGATACTGTCTTCAACATCACATTACTGAGAGCCAGGATACTGTCTTCAACATCACATTACTGAGAGCCAGGATACTGTCTTCAACATGCAACATCACATTACTGAGAGCCAGGATACTGTCTTCAACATCACATTACTGAGAGCCAGGATACTGTCTTCAACATCACATTACTGAGAGCCAGGATACTGTCTTCAACATCACATTACTGAGAGCCAGGATACTGTCTTCAACATGCAACATCACATTACTGAGAGCCAGGATACTGTCTTCAACATCACATTACTGAGAGCCAGGATACTGTCTTCAACATCACATTACTGAGAGCCAGGATACTGTCTTCAACATGCAACATCACATTACTGAGAGCCAGGATACTGTCTTCAACATCACATTACTGAGAGCCAGGATACTGTCTTCAACATCACATTACTGAGTACCAGGATACTGTCTTCAACATCACATTACTGAGAGCCAGGATACTGTCTTCAACATCACATTACTGAGAGCCAGGATACTGTCTTCAACATGCAACATCACATTACTGAGAGCCAGGATACTGTCTGCAACATCACATTACTGAGAGCCAGGATACTGTCTTCAACATCACATTACTGAGAGCCAGGATACTGTCTTCAACATGCAACATCACATTACTGAGAGCCAGGATACTGTCTTCAACATCACATTACTGAGAGCCAGGATACTGTCTTCAACATCACATTACTGAGAGCCAGGATACTGTCTTCAACATCACATTACTGAGAGCCAGGATACTGTCTTCAACATCACATTACTGAGAGCCAGGATACTGTCTTCAACATCACATTACTGAGAGCCAGGATACTGTCTTCAACATCACATTACTGAGAGCCAGGATACTGTCTTCAACATCACATTACTGAGAGCCAGGATACTGTCTTCAACATCACATTACTGAGAGCCAGGATACTGTCTTCAACATGCAACATCACATTACTGAGAGCCAGGATACTGTCTTCAACATCACATTACTGAGAGCCAGGATACTGTCTTCAACATGCAACATCACATTACTGAGAGCCAGGATACTGTCTGCAACATCACATTACTGAGAGCCAGGATACTGTCTTCAACATCACATTACTGAGAGCCAGGATACTGTCTTCAACATGCAACATCACATTACTGAGAGCCAGGATACTGTCTTCAACATGCAACATCACATTACTGAGAGCCAGGATACTGTCTTCAACATGCAACATCACATTACTGAGAGCCAGGATACTGTCTTCAACATGCAACATCACATTACTGAGAGCCAGGATACTGTCTTCAACATGCAACATCACATTACTGAGAGCCAGGATACTGTCTTCAACATCACATTACTGAGAGCCAGGATACTGTCTTCAACATCACATTACTGAGAGCCAGGATACTGTCTTCAACATCACATTACTGAGAGCCAGGATACTGTCTTCAACATGCAACATCACATTACTGAGAGCCAGGATACTGTCTTCAACATCACATTACTGAGAGCCAGGATACTGTCTTCAACATCACATTACTGAGAGCCAGGATACTGTCTTCAACATCACATTACTGAGAGCCAGGATACTGTCTTCAACATCACATTACTGAGAGCCAGGATACTGTCTTCAACATCACATTACTGAGAGCCAGGATACTGTCTTCAACATCACATTACTGAGAGCCAGGATACTGTCTTCAACATCACATTACTGAGAGCCAGGATACTGTCTTCAACATCACATTACTGAGAGCCAGGATACTGTCTTCAACATGCAACATCACATTACTGAGAGCCAGGATACTGTCTTCAACATCACATTACTGAGAGCCAGGATACTGTCTTCAACATGCAACATCACATTACTGAGAGCCAGGATACTGTCTGCAACATCACATTACTGAGAGCCAGGATACTGTCTTCAACATCACATTACTGAGAGCCAGGATACTGTCTTCAACATGCAACATCACATTACTGAGAGCCAGGATACTGTCTTCAACATGCAACATCACATTACTGAGAGCCAGGATACTGTCTTCAACATGCAACATCACATTACTGAGAGCCAGGATACTGTCTTCAACATGCAACATCACATTACTGAGAGCCAGGATACTGTCTTCAACATCACATTACTGAGAGCCAGGATACTGTCTTCAACATCACATTACTGAGAGCCAGGATACTGTCTTCAACATCACATTACTGAGAGCCAGGATACTGTCTTCAACATGCAACATCACATTACTGAGAGCCAGGATACTGTCTTCAACATCACATTACTGAGAGCCAGGATACTGTCTTCAACATCACATTACTGAGAGCCAGGATACTGTCTTCAACATGCAACATCACATTACTGAGAGCCAGGATACTGTCTTCAACATCACATTACTGAGAGCCAGGATACTGTCTTCAACATCACATTACTGAGAGCCAGGATACTGTCTTCAACATGCAACATCACATTACTGAGAGCCAGGATACTGTCTGCAACATCACATTACTGAGAGCCAGGATACTGTCTTCAACATCACATTACTGAGAGCCAGGATACTGTCTTCAACATGCAACATCACATTACTGAGAGCCAGGATACTGTCTTCAACATCACATTACTGAGAGCCAGGATACTGTCTTCAACATCACATTACTGAGAGCCAGGATACTGTCTTCAACATCACATTACTGAGAGCCAGGATACTGTCTTCAACATCACATTACTGAGAGCCAGGATACTGTCTTCAACATCACATTACTGAGAGCCAGGATACTGTCTTCAACATCACATTACTGAGAGCCAGGATACTGTCTTCAACATCACATTACTGAGAGCCAGGATACTGTCTTCAACATCACATTACTGAGAGCCAGGATACTGTCTTCAACATGCAACATCACATTACTGAGAGCCAGGATACTGTCTTCAACATCACATTACTGAGAGCCAGGATACTGTCTTCAACATGCAACATCACATTACTGAGAGCCAGGATACTGTCTGCAACATCACATTACTGAGAGCCAGGATACTGTCTTCAACATCACATTACTGAGAGCCAGGATACTGTCTTCAACATGCAACATCACATTACTGAGAGCCAGGATACTGTCTTCAACATGCAACATCACATTACTGAGAGCCAGGATACTGTCTTCAACATGCAACATCACATTACTGAGAGCCAGGATACTGTCTTCAACATGCAACATCACATTACTGAGAGCCAGGATACTGTCTTCAACATGCAACATCACATTACTGAGAGCCAGGATACTGTCTTCAACATCACATTACTGAGAGCCAGGATACTGTCTTCAACATCACATTACTGAGAGCCAGGATACTGTCTTCAACATCACATTACTGAGAGCCAGGATACTGTCTTCAACATCACATTACTGAGAGCCAGGATACTGTCTTCAACATCACATTACTGAGAGCCAGGATACTGTCTTCAACATCACATTACTGAGAGCCAGGATACTGTCTTCAACATGCAACATCACATTACTGAGAGCCAGGATACTGTCTGCAACATCACATTACTGAGAGCCAGGATACTGTCTTCAACATCACATTACTGAGAGCCAGGATACTGTCTTCAACATCACATTACTGAGAGCCAGGATACTGTCTTCAACATCACATTACTGAGAGCCAGGATACTGTCTTCAACATCACATTACTGAGAGCCAGGATACTGTCTTCAACATCACATTACTGAGAGCCAGGATACTGTCTTCAACATGCAACATCACATTACTGAGAGCCAGGATACTGTCTTCAACATCACATTACTGAGAGCCAGGATACTGTCTTCAACATGCAACATCACATTACTGAGAGCCAGGATACTGTCTGCAACATCACATTACTGAGAGCCAGGATACTGTCTTCAACATCACATTACTGAGAGCCAGGATACTGTCTTCAACATCACATTACTGAGAGCCAGGATACTGTCTTCAACATCACATTACTGAGAGCCAGGATACTGTCTTCAACATCACATTACTGAGAGCCAGGATACTGTCTTCAACATCACATTACTGAGAGCCAGGATACTGTCTTCAACATCACATTACTGAGAGCCAGGATACTGTCTTCAACATGCAACATCACATTACTGAGAGCCAGGATACTGTCTTCAACATCACATTACTGAGAGCCAGGATACTGTCTTCAACATGCAACATCACATTACTGAGAGCCAGGATACTGTCTGCAACATCACATTACTGAGAGCCAGGATACTGTCTTCAACATCACATTACTGAGAGCCAGGATACTGTCTTCAACATCACATTACTGAGAGCCAGGATACTGTCTTCAACATCACATTACTGAGAGCCAGGATACTGTCTTCAACATGCAACATCACATTACTGAGAGCCAGGATACTGTCTTCAACATCACATTACTGAGAGCCAGGATACTGTCTTCAACATGCAACATCACATTACTGAGAGCCAGGATACTGTCTGCAACATCACATTACTGAGAGCCAGGATACTGTCTTCAACATCACATTACTGAGAGCCAGGATACTGTCTTCAACATGCAACATCACATTACTGAGAGCCAGGATACTGTCTTCAACATGCAACATCACATTACTGAGAGCCAGGATACTGTCTTCAACATGCAACATCACATTACTGAGAGCCAGGATACTGTCTTCAACATGCAACATCACATTACTGAGAGCCAGGATACTGTCTTCAACATCACATTACTGAGAGCCAGGATACTGTCTTCAACATCACATTACTGAGAGCCAGGATACTGTCTTCAACATCACATTACTGAGAGCCAGGATACTGTCTTCAACATGCAACATCACATTACTGAGAGCCAGGATACTGTCTTCAACATCACATTACTGAGAGCCAGGATACTGTCTTCAACATCACATTACTGAGAGCCAGGATACTGTCTTCAACATCACATTACTGAGAGCCAGGATACTGTCTTCAACATCACATTACTGAGAGCCAGGATACTGTCTTCAACATCACATTACTGAGAGCCAGGATACTGTCTTCAACATCACATTACTGAGAGCCAGGATACTGTCTTCAACATCACATTACTGAGAGCCAGGATACTGTCTTCAACATCACATTACTGAGAGCCAGGATACTGTCTTCAACATGCAACATCACATTACTGAGAGCCAGGATACTGTCTTCAACATCACATTACTGAGAGCCAGGATACTGTCTTCAACATGCAACATCACATTACTGAGAGCCAGGATACTGTCTGCAACATCACATTACTGAGAGCCAGGATACTGTCTTCAACATCACATTACTGAGAGCCAGGATACTGTCTTCAACATGCAACATCACATTACTGAGAGCCAGGATACTGTCTTCAACATCACATTACTGAGAGCCAGGATACTGTCTTCAACATCACATTACTGAGAGCCAGGATACTGTCTGCAACATGCAACATCACATTACTGAGAGCCAGGATACTGTCTTCAACATGCAACATCACATTACTGAGAGCCAGGATACTGTCTTCAACATCACATTACTGAGAGCCAGGATACTGTCTTCAACATCACATTACTGAGAGCCAGGATACTGTCTGCAACATCACATTACTGAGAGCCAGGATACTGTCTTCAACATCACATTACTGAGAGCCAGGATACTGTCTTGAACATGCAACATCACATTACTGAGAGCCAGGATACTGTCTTCAACATCACATTACTGAGAGCCAGGATACTGTCTTCAACATCACATTACTGAGAGCCAGGATACTGTCTTCAACATCACATTACTGAGAGCCAGGATACTGTCTTCAACATGCAACATCACATTACTGAGAGCCAGGATACTGTCTGCAACATCACATTACTGAGAGCCAGGATACTGTCTTCAACATCACATTACTGAGAGCCAGGATACTGTCTTCAACATGCAACATCACATTACTGAGAGCCAGGATACTGTCTGCAACATCACATTACTGAGAGCCAGGATACTGTCTTCAACATCACATTACTGAGAGCCAGGATACTGTCTTCAACATCACATTACTGAGAGCCAGGATACTGTCTTCAACATGCAACATCACATTACTGAGAGCCAGGATACTGTCTTCAACATGCAACATCACATTACTGAGAGCCAGGATACTGTCTTCAACATGCAACATCACATTACTGAGAG
Organism: Salvelinus fontinalis; assembly: GCF_029448725.1. Lineage (NCBI taxonomy): Eukaryota > Metazoa > Chordata > Actinopteri > Salmoniformes > Salmonidae > Salvelinus > Salvelinus fontinalis. The sequence goes on from NC_074675.1 coordinate 47,803,227, forward strand.
CCAGGATACTGTCTGCAACATCACATTACTGAGAGCCAGGATACTGTCTTCAACATCACATTACTGAGAGCCAGGATACTGTCTGCAACATGCAACATCACATTACTGAGAGCCAGGATACTGTCTGCAACATCACATTACTGAGAGCCAGGATACTGTCTTCAACATCACATTACTGAGAGCCAGGATACTGTCTTCAACATCACATTACTGAGAGCCAGGATACTGTCTTCAACATCACATTACTGAGAGCCAGGATACTGTCTTCAACATCACATTACTGAGAGCCAGGATACTGTCTTCAACATGCAACATCACATTACTGAGAGCCAGGATACTGTCTGCAACATCACATTACTGAGAGCCAGGATACTGTCTTCAACATCACATTACTGAGAGCCAGGATACTGTCTTCAACATCACATTACTGAGAGCCAGGATACTGTCTTCAACATCACATTACTGAGAGCCAGGATACTGTCTTCAACATCGCATTACTGAGAGCCAGGATACTGTCTTGAACATGCAACATCACATTACTGAGAGCCAGGATACTGTCTTCAACATGCAACATCACATTACTGAGAGCCAGGATACTGTCTTCAACATGCAACATCACATTACTGAGAGCCAGGATACTGTCTTCAACATGCAACATCACATTACTGAGAGCCAGGATACTGTCTTCAACATCACATTACTGAGAGCCAGGATACTGTCTTCAACATCACATTACTGAGAGCCAGGATACTGTCTTCAACATCACATTACTGAGAGCCAGGATACTGTCTTCAACATCACATTACTGAGAGCCAGGATACTGTCTTCAACATCACATTACTGAGAGCCAGGATACTGTCTTCAACATCACATTACTGAGAGCCAGGATACTGTCTTCAACATCACATTACTGAGAGCCAGGATACTGTCTTCAACATGCAACATCACATTACTGAGAGCCAGGATACTGTCTGCAACATCACATTACTGAGAGCCAGGATACTGTCTTCAACATCACATTACTGAGAGCCAGGATACTGTCTTCAACATCACATTACTGAGAGCCAGGATACTGTCTTCAACATCACATTACTGAGAGCCAGGATACTGTCTTCAACATCACATTACTGAGAGCCAGGATACTGTCTTCAACATCACATTACTGAGAGCCAGGATACTGTCTTCAACATGCAACATCACATTACTGAGAGCCAGGATACTGTCTTCAACATCACATTACTGAGAGCCAGGATACTGTCTTCAACATGCAACATCACATTACTGAGAGCCAGGATACTGTCTGCAACATCACATTACTGAGAGCCAGGATACTGTCTTCAACATCACATTACTGAGAGCCAGGATACTGTCTTCAACATCACATTACTGAGAGCCAGGATACTGTCTTCAACATCACATTACTGAGAGCCAGGATACTGTCTTCAACATCACATTACTGAGAGCCAGGATACTGTCTTCAACATCACATTACTGAGAGCCAGGATACTGTCTTCAACATCACATTACTGAGAGCCAGGATACTGTCTTCAACATGCAACATCACATTACTGAGAGCCAGGATACTGTCTTCAACATCACATTACTGAGAGCCAGGATACTGTCTTCAACATGCAACATCACATTACTGAGAGCCAGGATACTGTCTGCAACATCACATTACTGAGAGCCAGGATACTGTCTTCAACATCACATTACTGAGAGCCAGGATACTGTCTTCAACATCACATTACTGAGAGCCAGGATACTGTCTTCAACATCACATTACTGAGAGCCAGGATACTGTCTTCAACATGCAACATCACATTACTGAGAGCCAGGATACTGTCTTCAACATCACATTACTGAGAGCCAGGATACTGTCTTCAACATGCAACATCACATTACTGAGAGCCAGGATACTGTCTGCAACATCACATTACTGAGAGCCAGGATACTGTCTTCAACATCACATTACTGAGAGCCAGGATACTGTCTTCAACATGCAACATCACATTACTGAGAGCCAGGATACTGTCTTCAACATGCAACATCACATTACTGAGAGCCAGGATACTGTCTTCAACATGCAACATCACATTACTGAGAGCCAGGATACTGTCTTCAACATGCAACATCACATTACTGAGAGCCAGGATACTGTCTGCAACATCACATTACTGAGAGCCAGGATACTGTCTTCAACATCACATTACTGAGAGCCAGGATACTGTCTTCAACATCACATTACTGAGAGCCAGGATACTGTCTTCAACATCACATTACTGAGAGCCAGGATACTGTCTTCAACATCACATTACTGAGAGCCAGGATACTGTCTGCAACATCACATTACTGAGAGCCAGGATACTGTCTTCAACATCACATTACTGAGAGCCAGGATACTGTCTTCAACATCACATTACTGAGAGCCAGGATACTGTCTTCAACATCACATTACTGAGAGCCAGGATACTGTCTTCAACATCGCATTACTGAGAGCCAGGATACTGTCTTGAACATGCAACATCACATTACTGAGAGCCAGGATACTGTCTTCAACATGCAACATCACATTACTGAGAGCCAGGATACTGTCTTCAACATGCAACATCACATTACTGAGAGCCAGGATACTGTCTTCAACATGCAACATCACATTACTGAGAGCCAGGATACTGTCTTCAACATCACATTACTGAGAGCCGGGATACTGTCTTCAACATCACATTACTGAGAGCCAGGATACTGTCTTCAACATCACATTACTGAGAGCCAGGATACTGTCTTCAACATCACATTACTGAGAGCCAGGATACTGTCTTCAACATCACATTACTGAGAGCCAGGATACTGTCTTCAACATCACATTACTGAGAGCCAGGATACTGTCTTCAACATCACATTACTGAGAGCCAGGATACTGTCTTCAACATGCAACATCACATTACTGAGAGCCAGGATACTGTCTGCAACATCACATTACTGAGAGCCAGGATACTGTCTTCAACATCACATTACTGAGAGCCAGGATACTGTCTTCAACATCACATTACTGAGAGCCAGGATACTGTCTTCAACATCACATTACTGAGAGCCAGGATACTGTCTTCAACATCACATTACTGAGAGCCAGGATACTGTCTTCAACATCACATTACTGAGAGCCAGGATACTGTCTTCAACATGCAACATCACATTACTGAGAGCCAGAATACTGTCTTCAACATCACATTACTGAGAGCCAGGATACTGTCTTCAACATGCAACATCACATTACTGAGAGCCAGGATACTGTCTGCAACATCACATTACTGAGAGCCAGGATACTGTCTTCAACATCACATTACTGAGAGCCAGGATACTGTCTTCAACATCACATTACTGAGAGCCAGGATACTGTCTTCAACATCACATTACTGAGAGCCAGGATACTGTCTTCAACATCACATTACTGAGAGCCAGGATACTGTCTTCAACATCACATTACTGAGAGCCAGGATACTGTCTTCAACATCACATTACTGAGAGCCAGGATACTGTCTTCAACATGCAACATCACATTACTGAGAGCCAGGATACTGTCTTCAACATCACATTACTGAGAGCCAGGATACTGTCTTCAACATGCAACATCACATTACTGAGAGCCAGGATACTGTCTGCAACATCACATTACTGAGAGCCAGGATACTGTCTTCAACATCACATTACTGAGAGCCAGGATACTGTCTTCAACATCACATTACTGAGAGCCAGGATACTGTCTTCAACATCACATTACTGAGAGCCAGGATACTGTCTTCAACATGCAACATCACATTACTGAGAGCCAGGATACTGTCTTCAACATCACATTACTGAGAGCCAGGATACTGTCTTCAACATGCAACATCACATTACTGAGAGCCAGGATACTGTCTGCAACATCACATTACTGAGAGCCAGGATACTGTCTTCAACATCACATTACTGAGAGCCAGGATACTGTCTTCAACATGCAACATCACATTACTGAGAGCCAGGATACTGTCTTCAACATGCAACATCACATTACTGAGAGCCAGGATACTGTCTTCAACATGCAACATCACATTACTGAGAGCCAGGATACTGTCTTCAACATGCAACATCACATTACTGAGAGCCAGGATACTGTCTTCAACATCACATTACTGAGAGCCAGGATACTGTCTTCAACATCACATTACTGAGAGCCAGGATACTGTCTTCAACATCACATTACTGAGAGCCAGGATACTGTCTTCAACATGCAACATCACATTACTGAGAGCCAGGATACTGTCTTCAACATCACATTACTGAGAGCCAGGATACTGTCTTCAACATCACATTACTGAGAGCCAGGATACTGTCTTCAACATCACATTACTGAGAGCCAGGATACTGTCTTCAACATCACATTACTGAGAGCCAGGATACTGTCTTCAACATCACATTACTGAGAGCCAGGATACTGTCTTCAACATCACATTACTGAGAGCCAGGATACTGTCTTCAACATCACATTACTGAGAGCCAGGATACTGTCTTCAACATCACATTACTGAGAGCCAGGATACTGTCTTCAACATGCAACATCACATTACTGAGAGCCAGGATACTGTCTTCAACATCACATTACTGAGAGCCAGGATACTGTCTTCAACATGCAACATCACATTACTGAGAGCCAGGATACTGTCTGCAACATCACATTACTGAGAGCCAGGATACTGTCTTCAACATCACATTACTGAGAGCCAGGATACTGTCTTCAACATGCAACATCACATTACTGAGAGCCAGGATACTGTCTTCAACATCACATTACTGAGAGCCAGGATACTGTCTTCAACATCACATTACTGAGAGCCAGGATACTGTCTGCAACATGCAACATCACATTACTGAGAGCCAGGATACTGTCTTCAACATGCAACATCACATTACTGAGAGCCAGGATACTGTCTTCAACATCACATTACTGAGAGCCAGGATACTGTCTTCAACATCACATTACTGAGAGCCAGGATACTGTCTGCAACATCACATTACTGAGAGCCAGGATACTGTCTTCAACATCACATTACTGAGAGCCAGGATACTGTCTTGAACATGCAACATCACATTACTGAGAGCCAGGATACTGTCTTCAACATCACATTACTGAGTGCCAGGATACTGTCTTCAACATCACATTACTGAGAGCCAGGATACTGTCTTCAACATCACATTACTGAGAGCCAGGATACTGTCTTCAACATGCAACATCACATTACTGAGAGCCAGGATACTGTCTGCAACATCACATTACTGAGAGCCAGGATACTGTCTTCAACATCACATTACTGAGAGCCAGGATACTGTCTTCAACATCACATTACTGAGAGCCAGGATACTGTCTGCAACATCACATTACTGAGAGCCAGGATACTGTCTTCAACATCACATTACTGAGAGCCAGGATACTGTCTTCAACATGCAACATCACATTACTGAGAGCCAGGATACTGTCTTCAACATCACATTACTGAGAGCCAGGATACTGTCTTCAACATGCAACATCACATTACTGAGAGCCAGGATACTGTCTTCAACATGCAACATCACATTACTGAGAGCCAGGATACTGTCTTCAACATGCAACATCACATTACTGAGAGCCAGGATACTGTCTGCAACATCACATTACTGAGAGCCAGGATACTGTCTTCAACATCACATTACTGAGAGCCAGGATACTGTCTGCAACATGCAACATCACATTACTGAGAGCCAGGATACTGTCTGCAACATCACATTACTGAGAGCCAGGATACTGTCTTCAACATCACATTACTGAGAGCCAGGATACTGTCTTCAACATCACATTACTGAGAGCCAGGATACTGTCTTCAACATCACATTACTGAGAGCCAGGATACTGTCTTCAACATCACATTACTGAGAGCCAGGATACTGTCTTCAACATGCAACATCACATTACTGAGAGCCAGGATACTGTCTGCAACATCACATTACTGAGAGCCAGGATACTGTCTTCAACATCACATTACTGAGAGCCAGGATACTGTCTTCAACATCACATTACTGAGAGCCAGGATACTGTCTTCAACATCACATTACTGAGAGCCAGGATACTGTCTTCAACATCGCATTACTGAGAGCCAGGATACTGTCTTGAACATGCAACATCACATTACTGAGAGCCAGGATACTGTCTTCAACATCACATTACTGAGAGCCAGGATACTGTCTTCAACATGGTAATACCATGGTAATCTAGACTATGCTCTAAAGGCCCCCTGGGGCAGGAGCTCCTAGTCAGCACAAGTGCCTCGGCTGCAAGTCACCTAGAAATCTACATCTAAACACCAGAATAAAGCGGCACATACTCCTTACATACATCATGTATTTATATACATATCCCGAGGACATGCAATGAAATGAGAGTGGTGCTTCTCCAATCCACATGCAACCACCCAGAAAGAGCTGTCATCCTTTTGGATTAAATCAGTGTAATATTGAATTGGTCACTAGGTGGTGCCATTGTATAGCAGCAGGAACTGTAGGAGGGAGAGGCTGTGTAAAAAAACAAAAAACACCCAGAATTTAACCACAACAAATTGCGTTGGAAATGGTGAACGGTGTAGTGTTGTGTGGGTTGTTAGACAATGCAGAGCAGGCGATGTTCGCGCTCCTTAGTGAGTTGGTCAATGAGTAGGTCCTTGGTTCAAATGATGTGATTCCAAACAGGAAGGACTGGGTGAGAGAAGGGATCCTTCTATATATGTTTCAGATGGGATATTAAAACAGGTGTGCTGACACTACGTGGTCACTAAAGATCCCATGGCACTTATTGTAAGAGTAGGGGTGTTAACCCCGGTGTCCTGGCTAAATTCACAATCTGGCCCTCATACCATCATGGTCACCTAATCATCCCCAGCTTCCAATTGGCTCATTCATCGCTTCTGTTCTTCCCTGTAACTCTTCCCCAGGTCGTTTCTGTAAAAGAGAATATGTTCTCAGTCAACTTACCTGGTAAAATAAGGGTAAAATAAGTAAATAAATGTACCGTCTGTGTGTGTTTTAAGAGGGTCAAATGGTGCTCTATTCTATTAGAATACAATGTGAAGTTGCCAGTGAACTGATCTAATCCCCATTGCTCTCTTTGCCAGCATTGCTTTCAGCACCATGGACAGGGCTTAACATTCAAATCCACACAGCTTTTTACATTTAAGTGTGGGGTCATGTTCAAGTCAGTAGGATACAATACAAAAACCCTGTCTGTGGTGCTGAAATTAACCTGCCAACATTCACTGTCGGAAAGGAGGGTCTTTGCTGTCATATTTCATAACAAAAACCTAGATGAATGCTAGTTGATGTAAGATTTAGTAATGTTTTGATTCATGTTATGCTGCAGTAAATGTCTCTCTCTCTCTATATACAGTTGAGGTCGGAAGTTTACATACACTTAGGTTGGAGTCATTAAAACTCGTTTTCAACCACTCCACACATTTCTTGTTAACAAACTATAGTGCGAGACACAGTCATTTTTCCAAATATTGTTTACAGACAGATTATTTCACATATAATTCACTGTATCACAATTCCAGTGGGTCAGAAGTTCACATACACCAAGTTAACTGTGCCTTTAAACAACTTGGAAAATTCCATGATGTCATGGCTTTAGAAGCTGCTAATTGACTTAATTTGAGTCAATTGGAGGTGTACCTGTCAATGTATTTCAAGGACTACCTTCAAACTCCGTGCCTCTTTGCTTGACATCATGGGAAAATCAAGATAAATCAGCCAAGACCTCAGAAAAAAAATTCTAGACCTCCACAATCTGGTTCATCCTTGGGAGCAATTTCCAAATGCCTGAAGGTACCACGTTCATCTGTACAAACAATAGTACGCAAGTATAAACACCATGGGACCACGCAGCCATCATACCGCTCAGGAAAGAGACGCGTTCTGTCTCCTAGAGATGAATGTACTTTGGTGCGAAAAGTGCAAATCAACCCCAGAACAACAGCAAAGGACCTTGTGAAGATGCTGGAGGAAACAGGTACAAAAGTATCTATATCCACAGTAAAACAAGTCCTATATCGACATAACCTGAAAGGCCGCTCAGCAAAGAAGAAGCTACTGCTCCAAAACCACCATAAAAAAAACAGACTACGGTTTGCAACTGCACATGGGGACAAAGATCGTACTTTTTGGAGAAATGTCTTCTGGTCTGATGAAACAAAAATAGAACTGTTTGGCCATAATGACCATCGTTCTGTTTGGAGGAAAATGGGGAGGCTTGCAAGCCAAAGAACACCATCCCAACTGTGAAGCACGGAGGTCGCAGCATCATGTTGTGGGGGTGCTTCGCTGCAGGAGGGACTGGTGCACTTCACAAAATAGATGGCATCATGAGGGGGGGAAATTATGTGGATATATTGAAGCAACATCTCAAGACATCAGTCAGGAAGTTGAAGCTTGGTCGCAAATGGGTCTTCCAACTGGACAATGACCCCAAGCATACTTCCAAAGTTGTGGCAAAATGGCTTAAGGACAACAAAGTCAAGGTATTAGAGTGGCCATCACAAAGCCCTGACCTCAATCCGATAGAACATTTGTGGGCAGAACTGAAAAAGTGTGTGCGAGCAAGGAGGCCTACAAACCTGACTCAGTTACACAAGCTATGTCAGGAGGAATGGGCCAAATTTCACCCAACTTGTGGAAGGCTACCCAAAATGTTTGAACCAAGTTAAACAATTTAAAGGCAATGCTACCAAATGCTAATTGAATGTATGTAAACTTCTGACCCACTGGGAATGTGATGAACGAAATAAAAGCTGAAATAAATCATTCTCTCTACTATTATTCTGACATTTCACATTCTTAAAATAAAGTGGTGATCCTAACTGACCTAAGACAGAGAATTTTTACTCGGATTAAATGTCAGTAATTGTGAAAAACTGAGTTTAAATATATTTGGCTAAGGTGTATGTAAACTTACGACTTCAACTGTAGGCCATTTAGCAGACACTTTTATCCAAAGAGATTTACAGTCATGCTTGCATACATGTTGCTCGTGGGTGAAATGAATTCACTACCCTGGCGTTACAGGTGCCATGCCCTACCAGCTGAGCTACAAAGGAAAACATGCCATGAACGCTACATCGGTGCTACCCAGATGGATTCTCTCTTTGTGAGAATGAATATTGCATTCACTGTTCTGTTCCTAACAGTGGCTTTTGAAATGCTAGACGCATACTAGAGTAGCTGAGATTATTCTAATGTAGGAGGACGTAGTCGGCTATGGAAGAAGAAATCACAGATCCCGATACCAATGGATTGTACTAATACATCAGTTGATGTCCTCTACTTGTTCTAGTCCTTCTGTATTTAGATGGTGGCGTTATGGAGTGAATACAGAGGTATATTCTCTGAATGTGTGAGAGTGCAGCCGTTTCTAATAAGGCTTTTGACATTCCCAGGATTGTAATGATAATTATGATTCCCCCTCTCTGCTTGATGAACTCTCGCCCCTCCTCTTCCTCTCCTTTCTCCCTATCCCCTTTCTGCTCCTCCTCCTTTAGTCGGTCTTGTTCGATGGTCTCATTACATTATTTCCATTAATGTAGATATCAGTGCCCCTGCTTCTCAGCTGAAAAGGAGACACAAGACTGGTTTATCACATGGACTTTCACTGAATACAATGAGACTGAATAGGGTAGAGAAGGGGTGTCTGAATACAATGAGACTGAATAGGGTTGAGGAGGGGTGTCTGAAAACAATGAGACTAAATAGGGTTGAGGAGGGGTGTGTCTGGAACTACACACTATTGTTTTACCATGTAGTGATGTAGCTAACTACTGGACCTACACACTACTGTTTTACCATGTAGCGATGTAGCTAACTACTGGAACTACACACTATAGTTTTACCATGTAGCGATGTAGCTAACTACTGGACCTACACACTACTGTTTTACCATGTAGCGATGTAGCTAACTACTGGAACTACACACTATAGTTTTACCATGTAGTGATGTAGCTAACTACTGCAACTACACACTATTGTTTTACCATGTAGTGATGTAGCTAACTACTGGAACTACACACTACTGTTTTACCATGTAGCGGTGTAGCTAACTACTGGAACTACACACTATTGTTTTACCATGTAGCGATGTAGCTAACTACTGGAACTACACACTACTGTTTTACCATGTAGCGATGTAGCTAACTACTGGAACTACACACTACTGTTTTACCATGTAGCGATGTAGCTAACTACTGGAACTACACACTACTGTTTTACCATGTAGCGGTGTAGCTAACTACTGGAACTACACACTATTGTTTTACCATGTAGCGGTGTAGCTAACTACTGGAACTACACACTACTGTTTTACCATGTAGCGAGGTAGCTAACTACTGGAACTACACACTACTGTTTTACCATGTAGAGGTGTAGCTAACTACTGGAACTACACACTACTGTTGTACCGTGTAGCGGTTTAGCTAACTACTGGAACTACACACTACTGTTTTACCATGTAGCGGTGTAGCTAACTACTGTAACTACACACTACTGTTTTACCATGTAGCGGTGTAGCTAACTACTGGAACTACACACTACTGTTTTACCATGTAGCGGTGTAGCTAACTACTGGAACTACACACTACTGTTTTACCATGTAGCGGTGTAGCTAACTACTGGAACTACACACTACTGTTTTACCATGTAGCGATGTAGCTAACTACTGGAACTACACACTACTGTTTTTTTTCAAAAATCATTTCCTTTATGTTTCGGCATCAGACTTGCCTAATTCTCACTTGAAACATATGTTTTGTGTTCAATAGACTAAATTAAACATTCAGTTAACATCTGACTCCAAAGTGATCTGTTCTTGCAATTTGAATTCTATGAAATGTCAGATTCACTGTAGATATGATAACTTTCCACAAAAGTCATTTGGACGTAACTTTAGTTAAGTTCACTATATTTTTCTTAAGGGTAGCTTTAGTGTAGCTCAACTTCTTCCAGTGTGAAGTAATCGGTAGCTTGGTAACTATATTTTCAGAGTAGCTTCCCCAACACTGGTTGGGTGTGAGTGTGTAGGATGTATGAGTTGATGCCAGTACGTAGTAGCTAGGTCCAGCTGGGGCTGTCTGGTAGGCACAGACACATTATGCCATCACCAGTGCTGTGTCACCTCTCCAGCCAACACACACTTACATGACTCTATACTTCAAGCATGTGGACATCCAAGCATGTGGACATACAAACATTTTGAAACCTACATATGTGGGCAAACCACATGTAACTGTACAGTACATACGCATTAAATAATAATGCCTCGTTTAGTTTTTAAACCCACACACACCATTATAAATATATGACTATTTTCCTGTTTGGCTGGGGAATTGTAATGCAGGTCATTTCATACTTTTCGTACAATTTATACACTGCTTTATTGGTTTCATGGCTCTAGGTAAAGAAGTGTTGTGTTCGGTAACAGAGGAGTCTGACGTGTGTGTGTGTGTGTGTGTGTGTGTGTGTGTGTGTGTGTGTGTGTGTGTGTGTGTGTGTGTGTGTGTGTGTGTGTGTGTGTGTGCTCGAGCTGTGAAATCGGCAGAAGCAGATTGTACCATTTTACTCCATTGTAAGGGGGAAGGAGTAAGGTATTAAAGGGAGATTTCCTGTGTCTCCTCTGTGTCCCCTCGATTTGAAGCACATCGTTCTTTCCGCTTTCCAACCAAACGACAGTAAGCAGTGCTCTCAGCCACCGTATCCCCCTCCCTCCCCTCTACCTCCCCCTCTCCTCCCTACCACCGTTGCGTGATTAGTGGGGAAGTCTTGTATTTGGGATAACTGACAGACAGATCCCAAACCTGAAGCTTCTCACAGCAGCTGGATCTGTCTATCTTTCTCTCTCTCTCTCTCTCGTTCTCTCTCTCTCTCTCTCTCTCTCTCGCTCTCTCTCTGCCTGTCAGCTTACCTCTGGTGGCGTGTATCAGACCCGCCCCCTCCTCTCACTCTCCCTCTCTCTCTCTCGCTCTCTCTCTGCCTGTCAGCTTACCTCTGGTGGCGTGTATCAGACCCGCCCCCTCCTCTCGCTCTCCCTCTCTCTCTCTCGCTCTCTCTCCCTATCTATCTCTCCCTCTTTCTATCCACACACAAACACACAGTCCAAACATCAGATGCAGAGTTCCGGGGAGTGGGGCTCTGAATGTAGATCAGGACCAGTTCATATGTGTTGGTGGTCGTAGCTGGAGGCATAGAGGACTAGTGGCTACACCTCTCTCTTTCTCTCTTCATTCCGTCCTCCTCTGCTTTCCCGCAGAGTTGTGGGAGCAGACGGCTCGGCTTCAACGTTTTCCTGCTCTCAGCGGAAAGTCACCCGCTGGGAATCAATTCATTTTAACCCTTCGCTGGCGCTACTTCTCTTTGGGACTCTGGGAGTCTTCGGGGGAATTTTAAAGGAGGTTTGGGTTGATTTTGTCTGGAATCACTGTAGTAGGAGGTAGCAGGCAGCCATGGCGCATGCCGCTGCCCACATTAAGAAGTCCAGAGTGGAGCTGGTGGAGCAGCAGGGTCCTGACCTGAAGGCTCTGGAGAAAGCCCGTCAGAGGAGGATACGTTCCCGGGAACGGGCCGAGCGCAAACGCAAGGTACGTGGATAGACAGCTCGGTACCCATAATGCTTTGCCTTCACCTGCCCATTCTCACATCCAACACCTCCTGATCATTACCTTCCACACAGTCACATACCTTCTCACCACGTAATCAACCACATCATCAAGGTATGAGGAGAAATACCCATCTTCCATTATTCCACCGATCTTCCATGTCTAAACCACGATCTACACCACCAACACCATCTACACCACCACCGTCTACACCTCCACCACCATCTACACCTCCACCACCACCAACTACAGCACCACCACTATCTACAACACCACTATCTACACCACCATCTACAACACCACCACCATCTACACCACCACCATCTACACCACTACTACCACCATCTACACCACTACTACCACCATCTACACCACCACCACCATCTAGACCACCACCATCTACACCACTACAACATCTACACCACCACCACCATCTACACCACCACCACCATTTACCCCAACACCACCGTCTACACCACCACCATCTACACCACCACCACCATCTACACCACCACCACCACCATCTACACCACTACTACCACCATCAACACCACTACGACTACCATCTACACCACCATCTATACCACCACCACCATTTACACCACCATCTACACCACCACCATATACACCACCACCACCATTTACCCCACCAGCTACACCACCACCACCATCTACACCACCACCACCAACACCATTATCTACACCGCCATCTATACCACCACCACCACCACCCTCTATACCACCACCACCACCACCATCTACACCACTACAACATCTACACCACCACCATCTTCACCACCACCATCTTCACCACCATCTTCACCACCATCTTCACCACCATCTATACTACCATATACACCAACATCTACACCATCACTACCATTTACACCACCATCTACACCACCACCACCACCATCTACACCACCACCACCATCTACACCACCACCACCACCATCTACACCACCACCACCATCTACACCACCACCACCATCTAGACCACCACCATCTACACCACTACAACATCTACACCACTACAACATCTACACCACCACCACCACCACCTCCACCACCATCTACACCACCATCTACACCACAACCACCATCTACACCACCATCTACACCACCACCACCTCCACCAACATCTACACCACCATCTACACCACCATCTACACCACCATCTACACCACCACCACCACCATCTACACCACTACAACATCTACACCACCACCATCTTCACCACCATCTTCACCACCATCTATACTTTCATATACACCAACAACTACACCACCACTACCATTTACACCACCATCTACACCACCACCACCACCATCTACACCACCACCACCATCTACACCACCACCACCACCATCTACACCGCCACCACCATCTACACCACCACCACCATCTAGACCACCACCATCTACACCACTACAACATCTACACCACCACCACCACCATCTACACCACCACCACCACCACCATCTACACCACCACCACCATCTACACCACCACCACCATCTACACCACTACAACATCTACACCACTACAACATCTACACCACCAGCACCACCACCTCCACCACCATCTACACAACCACCACCACCATCTACACCACCACCATCTTCACCACCACCACCACCATCTACACCACCACCACCATCTACACCACCATCACCCCATCTACACCACCACCATCTTCAACACCACCACCATCTTCACCACCCCATTTACACCACCACCATTTTCAACACCACCACCACTGTCTTCACCACCATCACCACCACTATCATCTACACCACCATCTACATCTTCTACAACACCACCACCATCCACTCCACCATCTACACCACCACCACCTTCTTCAACACCACCACCATCTACACCACCACCATCTACACCGTCACCACCATCTACACCACCACAATCCACATCACCATCTACACCACCATCTACAACGCCACCACATCTACACCACCACAATCTACACCACCACCATTTACACCACCACCACCATTTACACCACCACCACCGTCTTCACCACCAACACCATCTACACCACCACCATCTTCAACACCCCCACCACCATCTTCACCACCACCATTTTCAACACCACCACCACCATCTTCATCACCACCACTATCATCTACACCACCACCATCTACACCACCATCTACACCACCACCTTCTACACCACCACCATCTACTCCATCATCTTCACCATCACCACCATCTACACCACCACCACCATCTACACCACCACCACCAGTACCATCTACACCACCACCACCATCTACACCACCGCCACCTTCTTCACCACCACCAGTACCATCTACACCCCCACCATCTACACCACCATCTACACCACCACCACCTTCTTCTCCACCACCACCATCTACACCACCATCTACATCACAATCTACACCACCACCTACAATGCCACCACCATCTACACCACCATCTACAATGCCACCACCATCTACACCACCATCTACACCACCACCACAATTTACACCACCATCTACACCACCATCTACAACACCACCACCGCCACCAGCATCTACACCACCACCACAATTTACACCACCACCACCATCTACACCACCACCGCCACCAGCATCTACACCACCACCACAATTTACACCACCACCACCATCTACACCACCACCAACACCAGCATCTACACCACCACCATCTACACCACCATCACAAGTTACACCACCACCACCATCTACACCACCACCGCCACCAGCATCTACACCACCACCACAATTTACACCACCACCACCATCTACACCACCACCGCCACCAGCATCTACACCACCACCACAATTTACACCACCACCACCGCCACCAGCATCTACACCACCACCACAATTTACACCACCACCACCACCACCACCATCTACACCAGCATCTACACCACCACCATCTACACCACCACACCCACTGCTTAGCTAACCACATTTAAAGGACGATGAATACCCATTCTTAAGCTGCCATCTTTCCAACCAATAGCACCACCATTCAAAAGAGTCAGAAGTTCACCACCATCTCTGAAAGTGCTACCCTCCCCGTATATCCATGCTCAGAAAGGTGCCCATCTCTGCCCATGGACAGGCATCCTCCCTGGGCATCCTCCCTGGGCATCCTCCCTGGGCATCCTCCCCTGGCACACAGAGAACAACGATGCTGCAACCACCTTCTTCTCCACCACCACCATCTACATCACAATCTACACCACCACCTACAACGCCACCACCATCTACACCACCATCTACAATGCCACTACAATCTACACCACCATCCACACCACCACCACAATTTACACCACCATCTACACCACCATCTACAACACCACCACCGCCATCAGCATCTACACCACCACCACAATTTACACCACCACCACCACCAGCATCTACACCACCACCGCCACCAGCATCTACACCACCACCACAATTTACACCACCAACCCCATCTACACCACCACCATCTACACCACCACCACAATTTACACCACCATCTACACCACCATCTACAACACCACCACCGCCACCAGCATCTACACCACCACCACAATTTACACCACCACCACCATCTACACCACCACCACCACCATCTACACCACCATCTACACCACCACCACCACCAGCATCTACACCACCACCACAATTTACACCACCAACCCCATCTACACCACCACCATCTACACCACCATCACAATTTACACCACCACCACCATCTACACCAGCATCTACACCACCACCATCTACACCACCACCATCTACACCACCAACCCCATCTACACCACCATCACAATTTACAACACCACCACCATCTACACCAGCATCTACACCACCACCATCTACACCACCACCATCTACACCACCACACCCACTGCTTAGCTAACCACATTTAAAGGACGATGAATACCCATTCTTAAGCTGCCATCTTTCCAACCAATAGCACCACCATTCAAAAGAGTCAGAAGTTCACCACCATCTCTGAAAGTGCTACCCTCCCCGTATATCCATGCTCAGAAAGGTGCCCATCTCTGCCCATGGACAGGCATCCTCCCTGGGCATCCTCCCTGGGCATCCTCCTCTGGGCATCCTCCCTGGGCATCCTCCTCTGGGCATCCTCCCTGGGGATCCTCCCCTGGCACACAGAGAACAACGATGCTGCAATCAGCCTGTGCTGTAGTCCTTGTGCGTTGCCAGTGTGTCTACACAGAACCTTTCTACACCCCAGGCTGATTGCAGCATAGATTCGTTATTCTCTGTGTAGTACATGATGTGTTGAGGGACTACCTGGTGTTCCAGTACATGATGTGTTGAGGGACTACCTGGTGTTCCAGTACATGATGTGTTGAGGGACTACCTGGTGTTCTAGTACATGATGTGTTGAGGGACTACCTGGTGTTCCAGTACATGATGTGTTGAGGGACTACATGGTGTTCCAGTACATGATGTGTTGAGGGACTACCTGGTGTTCCAGTACATGATGTGTTGAGGGACTACCTGGTGTTCCAGTACATGATGTGTTGAGGGACTACCTGGTGTTCCAGTACATGATGTGTTGAGGGACTACCTGGTGTTCCAGTACATGATGTGTCGAGGGACTACCTGGTGTTCCAGTACATGATGTGTTGAGGGACTACCTGTTGTTCCAGTACATGATGTGTTGAGGGACTACCTGGTGTTCCAGTACATGATGTGTTGAGGGACTACCTGTTGTTCCAGTACATGATGTGTTGAGGGACTACCTGGTGTTCCAGTACATGATGTGTTGAGGGACTACCTGGTGTTCCAGTACATGATGTGTTGAGGGACTACCTGGTGTTCCAGTACATGATGTGTTGAGGGACTACCTGGTGTTCCAGTACATGATGTGTTGAGGGACTACCTGGTGTTCCAGTACATGATGTGTTGAGGGACTACCTGGTGTTCCAGTACATGATGTGTTTACCTTATTGACTGGGATGTCCTGTGGTGCTCAGTGTGACACAACTGGGTCAGGGTATAGAGCGAGTCTGTGTGTGCGTTTGTGTCTTTTTCTGTTTCTACCCTAACACACAGTGTCCATCGACAGATTAATGACTGTTCTGCTGTGTCTAAGGAGATTGATGCAGCAGTATTGGAAAATAACACCTGCTCACATATCAAGTCATTACTGTGAACACTGTGTGAGCTATTGTGAACCACACTTTATTTTGAGCCTGCGTTGCCTTGGCCACTCTCATGGTGTGAGGCATTACCATACTGAGTGTGTGGTTGTCCAATTGATAAAGCCAAAATAACAAAGAGAACAGCAACATACATTGATAGGCTAACCACCCAGTAGAATACTCTACACCAGACAATACACTCTGCATGGCAGAACAAACCTTCAGGCTACTTTGTTCTACGTTCTAACCAGCATCAATCCGGTTGTCAGATCTAGACACCTTTTACCTGCTGTGGAGATCTGCTGCGTGTTGTTTTTGTGTTTGTATTTGGCTGTCCCCCTCTGTAGGCTACTGTTGTTATTCACTGGAGTCACAGCAGATTAGGATGACTGGGATCATCGGTCTGCGCTCTCTGATGTGGTGAACACTAATCCTAAAAAATATTTGTATATCGAATTTTTTGGGGTTGGGGAACAACCGCCAAGTGCTCTGCGTAAACAATTGACCTCATGTCAGTTTGGTCAAGATGGAAACAGACTAGGGTTTGTCCTAATGTCCACACTAGCATATCACTGAGTATGAACTATGAAGCAATAAGCATGCATTCTAAGTAGTGTGCTAGTATGGACATTGGAACTTGTCTGTTTGGAGCACTTCAAAGTCACAGGAGTTGAGGGGAATAGACCAGGGCTGTCAAACGTATATTCCCCACAGGCCGCATTCGGTCTTTACCAAGGTATGGAGGGCCGAGGTATGGAGGGCCGAGGTATGGAGGGCCGAGGTATGGAGGGCCGAGGTATGGAGGGCCGAGGTATGGAGGGCCGAGGTATGGAGGGCCGTACTGAAAATACATCCGTTGCTAGTAGTGGTAGTAGTGGTGTTACAGTTTTTGATGCTCCCTGACTGTGTAGCTTTAGTTTTGACGACTGTTATCAAGCTGGACACACTGTAGAGACTATAAATGACTGTCATCAGGCTGTACACAGTGAAGAGACTATAAATGACTGTCATCAGGCTGTACACAGTGAAGATACTATAAATGACTGATATCAGGCTGGACACAGTGAAGATACTATAAATGACTGTAATCAAGCTGTACACAGTGAAGAGACTATAAATGACTGTTATCAAGCTGGACACAGTGAAGAGACTATAAATGACTGATATCAAGCTGGACACAGTGAAGAGACTATAAATGACTGTTATCAAGCTGGACACAGTGAAGAGACTATAAATGACTGTTATCAAGCTGGACACAGTGAAGAGACTATAAATGACTGTTATCAAGCTGGACAGAGTGAAGAGACTATAAATGACTGTTATCAGGCTGGACACAGTGAAGATACTATAAATGACTGTAATCAAGCTGTACACAGTGAAGAGACTATAAATACAGTAAATCTACTACTTTGCATTATGAGCATCAGACACACACACAGACACACACACATTATTTCTGAGTACAGTAGACCAAGTTTATCTGGCAGTGGCCTACCACATTATGCAGTGCGAATAAGAGACTAAATATGAATACATAGCATCAGACCAATATTCCTGTGGCCTTTCCGTGTCAGGAGAGGGAGAGGAGGATCAGAGGAGAGGAGGAGGGCAGCAGGGGTCTCCCAATGATCAACTCTCACTGGGAGACCCCCCCACCCCCCTCTGTCCCTCTCATTCTCTCTCTCTCTCTCTCTCTCCCCTCCCCACATAAACACGTCCTTCGGGATATGAATGGTTTCATGCATCACCAGTCTCTAAGCAGACTGTCACCTCTCAGTGTAATATCTTTATAGGGCTTTGTCTCCATCTCTGTTGCCAACTAGTACAAAGACCAGATGTTGTCATTGTGAGAGCGATGGCTGTCATTTCATTCATGAAACTATGTGTCCAGACTCAACTCCTGAACCGGAGATCAGTCAGTGTGTGTTTGTGTGTTTGTTTGTGGCTGTGTCTGCGTGTGTGTGTCTGTCTGTCCCATCCACAGTAAGCTTAACTAGCTGGCTGTTGTCAATTTGGTTGGCTGTGAGTGACGTCCGTCCTACTGTAATGCCCCTTCATCACCTCTCTGACCTGTACTGGCAGCAGTGTGACAAACCCAGTGCTTTATCTCTTAGTCTGGTGCAGGCAGTGGCGACCCGTCACATTTTTACCTAATATAAATGAATATTTTTTGCATGTTATATTCTATATATTTTTTGTCAGATATCAGATATCAGATTGTCAGATACTTGTCAGATATCATTTTGCAAACTATGTAAAACATGTATTTTTTTTACAAATCATTGAGTTAATAAAGCCGCATACAAATATGGTTTCTTTTTTACTTTCTTGAGTAAGGCTGCTCCAAACTGCAGGTGTTTCAGCCTAGCTCAGTGCTTTCTGTGGTGGTGGGGCAGCCAGTGGAAAAAATATGGAGAGTAGTTGCTGGTAGTGTTCTCTAGTTGCGCCGTGATTGGCTCAGTGTTCTGTCACTCATGGGGACACTACGTCACCGCCAAATGTAAGGGTATAGCTCGAAAATTCAAGCCCCTTGGGTTCTGCCATAGAGTTACATTAGAAGTGCCCATCCAAGAAGGCTTAAGGTCATTGGCAGCAGATAAAATAAATGATGTCAAATCACGTAATATCTAAAGTAGCTTTGATTGGACGGATGATGTCAACATCATACTTTCAAAATCTTAGCTAGCAGTCATCATCATGAATCAAGTCGACAATCTACTGGCAAATCCTTTGAATCATTTTCATATGAAGAGAAATAATGAAGAGAAATTAAAGTTATAACGTATCTGTGCTCATCGGCCATTGGACATAAACATTACACAACAAGTTGTACATCTCAAATTCAACAATGGTCTGGAAGGAATCAGTGACTGACTGCAAGCATTGCAAAGCAATCATTAGCCTGCCATTCAGTGCAGTGGCTGTGTTGTCCAAGTCTGGGTTTAAGGGTCTCTTTTCCAAGCTTAAAATTATAAACATTCAACATTGGCCATGCTGTCAATCCAACATGATTTCTGCCACGCACAAAACAACTTAACTCGGAACTGGGAAATCTGACTTCAGTGAGTTCAAGACAACTGGGAACTCGGGAAAAAATGAGCTCCGACTGGGGAAATACGTTTTGAAAGGTCATCCAACTCGGAATTGTAAGTCGGGAACTCGGACCTCTTTCTAGAACTACGACTTCAAGATCACTGTCCTCATGATTCAACCTTGTTTTTTTCCGATTTCCCAGTTGTCTTGAAAGCAACATAAATCCAGAGAATGCCAGACTTTGATGACAAAGCCCACGAAGGACCGCCGCGCCACGTTCCTGTTCAAGTGAGTCCAAAAATGTGTTGTATGCTGCAGTATACATTTTGTAATATGCCGGGGATATATGTATACTGTAGCTAAGAAAGTAATACTAAGTGTATGTTGCGTAGTAAGGTGTTAGTAGTCCATGTGCCTCACCCTAATAATTTGGTATATTTTCACCTCTTAATTTCGCCTACTGTTCTGACTTGGTGGTGCACATGTCACCTGTTTTAGAGAAATGTAATCATTGAATATTGTAATAGCTTTCATTGTCTGCTTATATGCCCCCTTTATTTATCTTACGGTTCTGACTTGATGTACAGTTACAGAACACTGTAACAACAGCCCATGTTCTGAATTCTGTCGCTGTACATTTATAAAGTGGTGAACAAATAGTTATATTGACTACGTCTGTCCTAGCGCGCTCATTAATGTCTTAATGGAAACTATGGATTGCCTCTTATCCGCTTGTCGTCACATTATGCCATAGTTTGTACATCTCAATTGTCAGAAGAAACCACATTTGTTTAAGTAAGTCAGCCAAATCAGCTGTTTTTTTTAAAGGCAGTAAATGAGGCTGAATGAATTGTTTCGCTGCCAGACAAGGCTCCACTGATAGCCAGGTGTAGCGGTGGTACGGTGTTGGGACTGCTGTTGGGACTCTGCTGTTGGGACTCTGCTGTTGGGACAGCTTTATGTAGCCCCTAACAGTGAGTGGGCACCGTTTGTCACCCTTATAGTGCAATTCATGTATGGTTTAGTGTTGGGTTGTGTTGTGTAGTGGCTTTGCTGGCATGGATCCCCATTTTTGTTTGCCCCACCAATATTGACATGCTAAAATCGCCACGGGGTGCAGGACAGAAGATGTGTGTTGTAATTGCATCACTGAGGGCTTAACCAAAGGAAACACTACCCTGTCCAACAGGGGGAAGGGGAAAAAATAGAGATTCAGTGAAAAACATCCTGTCTCCCATCTGTGTGTTTTGGCCAGGAGGCCCGGTCCTCTCTCACCATGCTAGTGTAGCTATGTATTCAGATTCAGAAAACGTTCATATCCTCAAAGAGGCAATTCATCTTGCAGCAGTCATAAAACATATAACATCTAAAAAAAATTACAAAAATACCAAAGGATATTTACAAATAATTAGGCAGGTTAAGTGCAAGTCCATAGTGCAAGGGCAGTTAGTCCAACATTTGTTAAGATGCAGAATTGCATTCGGAATAAAAGTCTTGGCCCTATTTTTTTATGCCTTAGGTAGTCTGTACCTGCGTCCAGAGGGAAGGAGCTGGAATTCAGAGTGGAGTGGATGGGAAGAGTCAACCGCTATTTTATTGGCCTTATAGAGGGCAGTTCTTGCTGTTGCTGCCCCATGATTTTTCCACAAGTACTGACTATCTTGCCCAACCTATTTTTCTGTGCAACCTTGATATTCTCAAACCAGCAGGTCAAGCAGTAGGACAGAATGCTCTCAATTAATAATTTATAAAAGAGAACCATGGTGGTTAGATCAACATTCAAAAAAGTGCAGTTTTCGTAGGAAATACAGTCTCTGTTTGCTTTTCTTAAAAATAGTGTCAGTACACTGAGCCCAGGACAGCTTGTTGCCAATTACTAGCCCAAGGTGTTTGTTCTCCTCCACTATTTCTCACCTTTTATCAGTGATGGTGTGTACATGGTAGTGTTCCTTCGAAAATCAATCACCATGCCCTTTGTTTTTGATGTATTTAATATTAGATGGGATGACTCACACCAGACAGTAAAATCATTCAGACCCGGTCCGTGCTCCATCTCATCCCCTTTGAGAAGACTGACCAAAGCAATATCGTCAGCGTATTTGATCAGGTGGCGCTCTGGGAACCGGCTCCTGCAGCTGTCTGTATACAGCATGTATAGTACTGGTGAAAGAACGCTGCCCTGTGGGGTTCCTACTGAAGTAGTGCGCACCTCAGAGAGTACGTTGCCAACTCGTACCTGCAGAGACCTATCAGTTAGAAAGTTGGTGATCCATGTGATAAGCATAGCAGCAAGTCCGAAGTTTCCTCTCAGTCTGTCGAGGACCAACGAATTGTGGTAAATGCTGAGGAGAAATCTGCAAACATGGTACACACATGGGTTTTACTGCCCTCCATATGCATGAACACCAGATGTGAGAGCGAGAGTATGGCATCATCAGTCCCTCTCTCTGTAAAAGGCTGAATGCAAGTTGGAGGGGGTCAAGAACATGTCAGGTGGTGTTGATTATGTATGCCTTGATGATCTTTTCAAGAGATTTGTGTGGAAAGGGAAAAGGTAGTCAATGCTAGGAAATTATGGTTATTTCTAGCCAAATAGCTGATGACAGTGACAGGAAGTGACAGGAAGTCAGTGGTCATAAGCTGACATCAGTTGGCATGACATCAGTTGTTTCGGTCATTTCTGGGAGCTGCTATCACCCTTTTTTTTATATACTACAAGCAATCCATTTTTACTTACTTTCTGAGTTTATATTCCATTCCACCCCTTTTGTGTGTTCTTACCCAGTTGTGTGATGGGCCAAGTTGAGATACTTTGAGTGGACACATCCAGTGTTAATCCTCACAGTTTGAGTTTACACGTTCCCTCCCTGCATCAGTGTACTATGGTCACCCGGTGACAGTGCACTGCAGACAAGGCACTGATGCACTCTATCTCACTGTGTACTAATAACACACAGGAGTGAGGTTACACTAAAAGTTCTCCCTGACATAGAGGTGCAGGTTTCTCATAAATGTTGAGGATTTTTAGTGGTTGTTGTTTCCGCGGGTCACACAAAGCTAAATTAGCATGACACGAGCGGAATTAAATGTAAAAGACTGAGTGAGAATAAAAAGTTTACTATACTCTCAGTGCTCCTTTGACATTTCACAGAGATACTCTTGTTTTTGTGAGAAATCTTCGAAAAAGAGAACGAATTGTAGAGTAATATGAAAAACGTATACTAATATATGAAAATACCACATGTCATGTCTCAAAATCGTCATCTATCTTACATTTATATTATTTTATATCCTGCGATTTCAAGAAGAAAGATGACAAGTTCTACGGGAAACTGAGCCTGTCAGGTAGCCAGTATCCTTCATTCTTGCACAGAATCCAAGCTGACGACGATGCAATATTCCTCTGGCCTCCTTCGATTTAGTCACCCTACAAGTGTGAAAATATATTATTATGATAATCCAAATACGGTGTCACGTGACAAATAAACTTTGATTTGATTTGATAGAGACATGAGGTTTGAACCATTGGTTTTCTTAGAGGATTATCTACACAGTTAACATATTTTACCCATTGGTCAAAATACGTGTTTTTGATTACACACCCTATCCTATATGTTTATGGATTATGGGACCGATACACGGTGGCCGGATTCAAGAGAACCAGGGATGGAGACACCACTGCTGTGCTTACCCCAGCAAAATGCACCTGTGCTGGGTCGAGGGACCAGGATTTTGGCCTGGATGTGGAGGTCTGGAGGATGACAGGGAGATGTCCTTGGTAAAAGCTGTGCTGATGAATAATTGAACAGTGTGTCTGTCCTCAGACGGCGACACAACAACACAGACTACAATCTTCTTTGATGCATCACTAAGTGAGTGGTGGTAAATCCAAAGACAAGGTTCTGGCCACCTCTGTATATGATGGTACATAGAGGTAACACAGTCACACCCACATACGACCTTCGAGCAGACAAACATAAACTGTAACCATTTTCCCCTTATCCCCTAATATATCACTTTATCTGCATGAATTTGGTTTACAGGGTGCCTCACTTAGCAGCAGCGTAAAAGAGAGAGGGGGGGGGGGGGGGCAAGGGTAGCCATTTGATTAGATGTTCAGGAGTCTTATGGCTTGGGGGTAGAAGCTGTTTAGAAGCCTCTTGGACCTAGAATTGGCGCTCCAGTACCACTTGTCGTGTGGTAGCAAAGAGAACAGTCTGTGACTAGGGTGGCTGGAGTCTTTGACCATTTTTTGGGTCTTCCTCTAAACACGCCTGATATGGAAGTCCTGGATGGCAGGAAGCTTTGCCCTAGTGATGTACTGGGCCGTACGCACTACCCTCTGTAGAGCCTTGCGGTCGAAGGCCGAGCAGTTGCCGTACCAGGCAGTGATGCAACCCGTCAGGATGCTCTCGATGGTGCAGCTGTAGAACATTTTGAGGATCTGAGGACCCATGCAAAATCTTTTCAGTCTCCTGAGCGGGAATAGGTTTTGTCGTGCCCTCTTCACGACTGTCTTGGTGTGCTTGGACCATGTTAGTTTGTTGGTGATGGACGCCAAGCAACTTGAAACTCTCAACCTGCTCCACTTCAGCCCCGTCGTCGATTAGAATGGGGGCGTGCTCGGTCCTCCTAATGTTCATCTACTCATGCACATTCACTTACAGTAACATTGGTTATTACTGAAGACTGAGGTATGATATCAGTGGTGGCTGGTGGCACTTTAAATGGGGAGGACAGACTGATAGTAATGGCTGGAATGGACTGAATGGAATGGTTTAAACACATCAAACACATGGATGAGTTTGATACCATTCCATTCAGTCCATTCCATCCATTATTACGAGCCGTCCTCCCCTCACCAGCCTCCTGTGTATGATATGTATGCTTATACTAGACAAAGGCTCTGCAAATATTGTACATTTTGGGTGTTCGGCTAAAATGGCTAGAACTGATAGAGCGAGAGGGATATCATTTATCAAAGCCACATTCTCTCTCTACACCCTGCCTCCCACCTTCATGCCCTCTCCTTCCTCCTCCATTTCAACTCCTGTGGATTAGTGTACAGTATGTGGATGTACCCTATGTAGTGCAAAGTGTGTCTGCTGGCATTTCAAGTACTGCAGCTACAGTAAACCGTAAAGAGGTTGGACATCGGTTTTATCTCTGAACTAGTGGAATGTACTGTTGTATTTGAGTTGAACTTGTTTGACAGCTTAGATGACATGATTCATGTGTATTTGAACTTGTTTGACAGCTTAGATGACATGATTCATGTGTATTTGAACTTGTTTGACAGCTTAGATGACACTATTCATGTGTATTTGAACTTGTTTGACAGCTTAGATGACATGATTCATGTGAATCTGAACTTGTTTGACAGCTTAGATGACATGCTTCATGTGTATTTGGTGAGTTTTACATACAGTATTAGAATTCTCTGTATTTTCATCACTGTGAGT
The DNA here is from genome assembly GCF_029448725.1 of Salvelinus fontinalis. Lineage (NCBI taxonomy): Eukaryota > Metazoa > Chordata > Actinopteri > Salmoniformes > Salmonidae > Salvelinus > Salvelinus fontinalis. The sequence continues at coordinate 47,829,584 of NC_074675.1, forward strand.
TTGTCATCGTTGTCAAATTCTACGAAAAACTGATTTTAAAAATCTAGAATTTATTTAGTCGTAGTAATCAGTTTTCTGTCTAGATGTGGTTTGACTACTGGTTTATGGTTCTACTGTATACTCTGTTTGGCTCTTAACTGGGATTGGGGAAATCCAGAATTACAGTCTAATTTATTACAGTCTAAATGACCATGGTAACCCAAGGGGAATCATGTAGAGTATATCACAGACGAAGATGATTGTATTGCCATTTTGAAATTTGAATCGGACTTCTACAGAGTCTTCTACAGAGTGGACATGCATTCATTTTAGACGATAACAATGCCAACACACCACCATTTTGCATGCCTCGTTACATTCTAGCTCATTTAGTTCAGTGTTAGGATCTTCCAAACGAGCTGAACTACCAAATATTCCTCCACTTCCTCATCCTCATTTAGTGACAATTCCAAATAAATCACTGTAACAAGTTGCTTTGCCAGATGTGAGTCTTGGGCAAGTCGGTTCATATCATTCCGATGATCACAAGACCTACAAACAGTACCAAGTATGGTATCTCTGGATGTTGGGGCATAACTTAAAAATGTGTACTTTGGACTTCCCAATTTTGCCTGTGAAGTCCCTCCCTGCGTCTTGCTGCAAATAAGTCTGTTCTTCATCAGTGTCGTGGATAATAAAAAAATATATCATTATGTTGTATTGTCACATGCAGTGCAGTGAAATGTGTTGTTTTACAGGTTCAGCCATAGTAGTACAGCGCCCCTGAAGCAAATTAAGGTTCAGCGCCTTGCTCGAGGGCACATAGACAGATCGCTCACCTTGTCGGCTTAGGTATTCGAACCATTAACCTTTCAGTTACTGGCCCAACGTTCTAACCACTTGGCTAACAGCCACCCAAGTCAAGGGGTATCAATAATGCAATGCAGCAAAACGAGGGAGGTAGAAAGCGCTGGAGGGATAGTGAGAGAACTAAGAGAGAAATGTGAGCGGGGTGTTGATTGGATTTTTACTGCCAGGGTCCAAATTACAGGGTCGAACCACAGGTAGAACCAGCTAGGTCTGATATGTGTAATATTGTTGCTATCTGCTACACCCAACCAGCAGAGTGGTATTCATATGAGTCCTCCGTTTATCTTTGTCCATGTGTGATCACTGAATATTGAGGTTTCTAAGTACTAAGCGTTTATCCATACCATCCATCTGCGCAAGAACATCGGTACTTAACGCAAAGTCTCCACTTGGTCTCCTTGAAGAGCTACGGTAAGTTACACAGAGTCACTGTTATGTGGGCGTCCCGGAAGCTATTTCCAGCGAGGTTCAGCATCTCAACACGCAGTCCGTAGTGCTTCTCCAGTCTGCAGTGTGTTCGCTTGGTAAGGTGTCGTGATAAACTGTGTGCCAGGGATATCTGGTGGTGAGATTAACGTCTCACCAATTAAAATGACCCAGTGACTTCAGTCTCTGTTTAATTTCCCCCGCTGCTCCCAGGCCAAGTTCTAGGGCTGTTTTTGGGACAAACACAGATTCCCTGTCAATACTATTGGTCCACACACTAGGGAGTATTGGACTCCACACTGTGTTCAGCTGCAGAGACCTTGGGTCGGAGGGAAGGGTAACTCTTGTTGGGGGCTTCAGGTGAAGGGGATGCAGACTACATGGCTGATGGATGATTCAGGATTCACAGTTTTTGGGACCATGAGAAGGCTGAGGGATGTTTGTCTTCAGTGTTTAGGTATGTGTTCAGAGGCCTTGTTGATATTGTGATGAGTGAGTGATTGGGTTTCAGATTTGTTTAGTCTGGAAAACCCTTCATGTTTTTGTTTTGACTGAATTGGGTGTTTGAGGAGTTGGGTTCAGCACATTGTAGCATTGAATGCATATCAGGGTTAGCCTGACTCAGTTTTCTCTCAGTTTCCACCGATCTCCGTTCCTTTTGACCCTGTACTGGATTGACTTCTCCGTCCCAATTGACGTCCTCACTGACGTCTGGATGTATGATGAGTAGCTGTAGGACAACCTCACAGGGAGCCTTCAGACTTTTATTCTGTTCCCTCTCTCTTTTTCTCATTTTCTTTTTGGGAATGGAAAACAAGGCTATTTCTTGGCAAACTACACCTGTAGTGCTGCTGGTTCCTGCGTTTTACATTAGAGGTTCCAGGAGTACTGTGGTGGATGGTTCCAGGAGGACTATGATTGATAGTTCCAGGAGGACTGTGGTGGATGGTTCTAGGAGGACTGTGGTGGATGGTTCCAGGAGGACTGTGGTGGATGGTTCCAGGAGGACTGTGGTGGATGGTTCCAGGAGGACTGTGGTGGATGGTTCCAGGAAGACTGTGGTGGATGTGATTGAAAGAGATGAACATCAAGATAGAGCGAGTGGCACACTTGAATTTTGGCAGTTTCGGAAAACACTGAGATATTCCTTTTTCACTATTGTAGCTTTCTGCCTCATCACTGTGTATATTATTATTATGTTTTGGTGTTTTTACCACTTTTTCTCCTCAATTCCGTGATATTCAATTGGTAGTTAGAGTCTTGTCCCATTGCTGCAACTCCCGTACGGACTAGGGAGAGGCGAAGGTCGAGAGCCATGCATCCCCCGAAACACGACCCTGCCAAGCCGCACTGCTCGCTTAACCTGGAAGCCTGCCGCTCCAATGTGTCGGAGGAAACGCTGTACAACTGGCGACCATGTTAGCGTACATGGGTCTGGCCCGCCACAGGAGTCGCTAAATCGCGATGGGACAAGGACATCCGGCCGGCAAAACCCTCTCCTAATCAGGATGACGCTGGGACAATTGTGCATCTTTACATGGGTCTCCCAGTCGCGGACAGCTGCGACACAGCCCGGGAACGAACCCAGAATCTGTAGTGACGCCTCAAGCACTGCGATGCAGTGCCTTAGACCTCAGTGCCAGTCGGGAGGCCTCATCGCTGTGTAAGTCATATCCTGGTGTTACCTCTGTCTGTCGTCTGAGAGTTTAAACAGTTCCGGCAGTTTTTTATCCCATTGAACAGCACAACTTGAATCATTAAAACAAGCACTTGGGCCTCCCGAGTGGCGCAGTGGTCTAAGGCACTGCATCGCTGTGCTACTAGAGATTCTGGGTTCGAGTCCAGGCTCTGTCACAGCTGACCTTGACCGAGACCCATGGGGCGGTGTACATTTGGCCCAGTGTCGTCCGGGTAAGGGGAGGGTTAGGCCGGCAGGGATGCCCTTGTCCCATTGCACACTAGCGACTCCTGTGGTGGGCCGGGGGCAGTGCACGCTGACACGGTCGCCAGGTGTACTGTGTTTCCTCCGACACACTGGCTTCCGGGTTAGGTGGGCATTGTATCAAGAAGCAGTGCAGCTTGGTTGGGTTGTGTTTCTGAGGACGCGTGGCTCTCGACCTTCGCCTCTCCCGAAGCCGTACGGGAGTTGCAGCGACGAGACTGTAACTACCAATTGGATACCACGAAATTGGGGAGAAAAAGGGTTAAAAATTTTTATACAAATTGTAATTAAAAAATACACGCACCTCACTCACATGATGTCAACCTCTTGGGTACAGCTGTCGGTTATAAACAGTACAGCATGTGTGTTGTAATGTCAAAGTCTTTTGAAGCGAGACGATTGACAAATAAAGTGGCTCGTCTGGTGCGGCTCTGTCGCCATAATCCATAAAGATGATGGAAGGGGATGCATACAGTAGATAGGCTTGTTAATAAAGCTCATCTTGTGTGATGTAGACAGACACAATATTGACATTAGCATTGGCTAGCCATAATGGCTACTCTTCTCTGGCCCAACTGACCCTTCGCTAAGACCCGCTCCCCTTAGTTACTGTTGCAACCTCGGACAACATTTTCACAGGAAGCCCAATTCCCTGGTTCTAACCATTGGTGCATTCCTCTCACAATGATTGCAAACTGTGTTTTTAATACTCAATGCAATTAAACACAGACTACCCCTTGCTAATCAGGAGACTCTCAGGGATGTTGTGGTGGACTGTCATTTCAATTGCTTCACGGGAACCTGGTAAAAGTTAAGGTTGTAGTGTGGCTCGCCACTGGAGGGCTCTGAATGCACAGACAGCATGCAGCCAAAGTAACTAAACACTTTTGGAGCAAACTAGTGCTCTCTGAAATCGTATCCTGATGCTGACAGCAGATGAGAGCTTTATTGATAACATGGCTAACTTAGCTAGCTAACATAAAAATATAAGTTATATTAACTGGCTAGCTAGCTAGCGTTAGCAACGTTGGGTGGTCAATAAGACTGAGCGCTAGCTAGCTAACCAACTGAGCTAGCAAACAATGTAACAAAAGTATAATTTCAGATTCGAGAAATAACTCCAACAGGCTTTGCATTTCAGGAACACTGTTCAATTATTTAGCCATAAAATATAAAAAAATGGATGAAAACTCTCTGTTTTGGTAATGCCCTCAATGGCTTTCATGTGTTTCAAACGTGAGCTTGTCTGAGGTGTTGGACTCGACAACAGTTACTATCTATTGGAGTGTTGCGATTGGCTGCCCAAAATTCTGGGGCAGGGCTTTGCGAAGGGTCAATTCTTTCTCTTACTGTATATGTGTCGTCTCGTGTGATATTGACATTAGCATCGGCCATCCATAATGGCTACTTTTCTCTGGCCCAATTCTCCCTCTGTATTTGTTGGCGGTCAATTGACAGTGAAGCCATGGTCAACGCCAGATGAGTGACCATAGATGAACATCTTGTCTGGTCTGTTCTGGTATAGCCAGGCAGCTGTCCGGTGGGGAGTTGTGGTTGGTTGAAAGGGGTCTCAATGAAGGGGGAAGGGTTCGGTTAAGCCTCTGAACCAAATCGACCCTAAATCCCCAACATCTGGCCCAGCCTCTGGCCAGTCGACTTGGCTACAATCTGGCTGCCATGGTAACAGCAGTACTAGACGTTAAGCCGTATACTGTATGGCACTGTGCACTTCAACACTTAGCCTACACTAGGTCAGTCCAGGCAAAGCTGTAGGTCTGATTGCCAATCTGTCAGAAACACATTTTTATTAAACCTGTATTCAAGCAGAGCCCTTCATTACAAAATCAGCAGCAGTTATGCAAAACAATTAGATACACAGATACTACAGTCAAGTCAATATAACATGTAGGATAACATGTACACTTTACGATTTCCAATAGAAATGGCATCTGTCAAAGATGTATCTATGATTAAGAGGGCAAACGTCCTCTCAACAACTGAGCAACCCAGCTGCCTTGTTTCCTTGGCAACATGGACCACCAACTTCTATTATTCATTTGATTTCCGTAGTATTTTACAATTACATTACCTCATTCAATAGGGATGGCCTGAGCCCAGGGCAGGGAGAAGATGTATGTATGTCAAGTGTTTTCTGAGTGGAACTAATGTATACACAGCCATGTGGAAACATACCACATACAACGTGTTAAATATTACATCAGTGTTTCTTCTTCGGGGCATCAAAGTGCACTACTCCCCACTGTGCAGCATCTCCAGTTTGTCATGCGTTGATCTGTTTGCTCAGTAGCCAGACTATGTCCACTGAGAATCCTAATTGCGTTCGTCTTGCTCATTCCCTTCTAGAATGCTAAAATGGAAGAGGTGCTTTTTTCCCCAAGCTAGCCCACCTGACCACACTCACCCGTCTGCTAATGCGGCTCTAATTGGGCAATAAGGTTTTAGGTCAGAGTGCAACCCCTATCCCAGAGCCCTACGCCCCATACCCCCACTTCTTAACAGGGGTGGGAAAAGTACTCAATTGTCATACTTGAGTAAAAGTGAAGCTACCTTAACAGAAACTGACTCAAGTAAAGGTGAAAGTTACCCAGTAAAATACTACTTGAGGAAAAGTCTAAAAGTATCTGGTTTTAAATGTACTTAATTACAATGGTAGAAAAAGTACTCAGTTATCATACTTGAGTAAAAGTACAAAGTAAAAGTAAATGCTATCCATCAAATTCCTGTATTAAGCAAACCAGACGGCACACTTTTGATATTATTTTTAATTACAAAAGCACACTCCAACACTCAGACATCATTTTCAAACACAGTATACAAACACAGTATACAAACACATAGTTTTGTGAGTCCGCCAGATCAGAGGCAGTAGGGAGGACACAGCGTTATATTGATAGGTGCAATCATTCAAGCCCTGCTAGAGCATTCTAAATGTAACGAGTACTTTGGGTGTCAGGGAAAATGTAAGGAGTAAAAAGTACAGTATTTTCTTTAGGAATGTAGTAGAGGAAAAGTAAAAGTTGTCAAAAATATAAATAGTAAAGTAAAGTACAGATACCCCCAAAAACATCTTAAGTAGTACTTTAAAGTATTTTTACTTAAGTACTTTACACTACTGCTTCTTAAGAAACGTTCTCCTCGTCTCTGTCGTTAAAGCCTCAAAACACTCCGTTAATATCACATAGCACAGTGACAGGACTACTGCATTCCCCTACAGCAGAAAAACAGCAGCCTCTTTGAGCGCTACTGTAAAACACCTCCCCCATGCAACCATATGGTTTACCACAGATTAAAGCTGGTCGTTGTCTGTTCCGCCCATAGGATTACACATTCATCTCCGCTGTAGCGCTGGGAAAAATTGAAACAAAATCTCTTTTAGTTGGAGGCGCCAGTGTTGGGAGGGAAGGTTGGGGGGTTAAGGGGGTTGACATTGAGCAGTGGGAGGGGGTGGGGGCATACTTGGATAGGGGGACACTAAGTGACTGGGTTAGTAGGATTGTTTGGTTCCTATCTGTTGTGATACATGTGCTTAGGGGTGGGGTCTGGATCCCTGATACACCATATTAACAGGTTTTGCAAAAATGTCTAAGACATCCTGTAACTCAAATAGCCTCCCCAGTCCTCTTTGCGTGAGTTTCCCTGGCAACAACATTTTAATAAATCTAACATCCCCCTGACAGCAGCAACCATCTTGTCAGCAATTAAAAGCTCAGAAGTGAGTTTGACTGAAACTTGACCTTCCATCACAAGTATAGAGTCATAACAAGGTGAATGAGTCTAAGCATCTTCTGACAGGTGGCTGTTTTCATCAGGACTGTGGCAGCCTTGTGTTCTCAGAGAACCCATCGTATTCTCAGAACCTCAGATAGCCAGGTGGGGCCCAGACAGGAGGAGTATGAGTGTAGGTGGTTTCCGCCTTCTGATAGTGTCTGAAGGGCACAACACTCAAACAGGTGTTAATACACACACAGAGGTCTCCTAGAAGAGGAGACCTTACAGTTTATCATAACACAATTTATTATCCCTTTAAAAGGTATGAGGCCTTGGTTTAGAGTCCTCCTCCTTTTTCACTTCTGAGCTGGCCGTAGTTGTGTGGTTCTTCACAATTAAGTGTTTACTCCCTAACACATTCTAGTGAATGAGAAATATTGGTATATTTTGAAACAGTCAGGGTAGGACCGTTAGGACCTTCACAATGCCAAGTCACATGTTCAGCCTTTTAAAAAGACCACAGAGAGAATGGCCACATGACGGTATGATCGCATACTGCACTGACACACACATACAGGATACCTGGCCTATACATGGGGAACATACACTCGTACACACTCGTACACACACACACACACACACACACACACACACACACACACACACACACACACACACACACACACACACACACACACACACACACACACACACACACACACACACACACACACACACACACACACACACACACACACAGACTAACACACACACATAAATCTTGTACTGCAGCTGCGTAAACTGGCATCTCAAATGGACGAGTACAAAAACGTAGATTGGTCTCTCTCAGCTGAGATCAAACACTCTGGTGGATGTGGGGGTGAATCAAATCAAATGTATTTATAAAGCCCTTCTTACATCAGCTGACATCTCAAAGTGCTGTACAGAAACCCAGCCTAAAACCCCAAACAGCAAGCAATGCAGGTGTAGAAGCACGGTGGCTAGGAAAAACTCCCTGGAAAGGCCAGAACCTAGGAAGAAACCTAGAGAGGAACCAGGCTATGAAGGGTGGCCAGTCCTCTTCTGGCTGTGCCGGGTGGAGATTATAACAGTACATGGCCAAGATGTCCAAATGTTCATAGATGACCAACAGGGTCAAATAGCAATAATCACAGTGGTTGTCGAGGGTGCAACAGGTCAGCACCTCAGGAGTAAATGAACAGACTTTATGGTGGATGAGGGGGTGAATGAACAAACACTATGGTGGATGAGGGGGTGAACTAACAAACACTATGGTGGATGAAGGGGTGAATGAACAAACACTGGTGGATGAGGGGGTGAATGAACAAACATTATGGTGGATGAGGGGTTGAATGAACAGACATTATGGTGGATGAGGGGTTGAATGAACAAACACTATGGTGGATGAGGGGGTGAATGAACAAACACTATGGTGGATGAGGGGGTGAATGAACAGACCTTATGGTGGATGAGGGGGTGAATGAATTGCATCTCATTAACTCTGAGAGAGACAGATCAATTCAATAAAAAAAGGTCTGGCTCTGCCGCTCAGCTTCACCCAATCAATAATCAGCGCTGTAGGCTACACTGTGACACAGAGGACTACGTTCACATCACAGGATGATTTATATTGTTTTGACTACTGAGGTTCATGCTAGCTCTCCAACTGGGGAAGTACAACCTCTCCCCAGCTTCCTTCATCTGGTGAAGACTACGTCATGGTCACGCTCGCAGTAATACACCCTGGTGAACACGGCTAACCCTGTTTCCACCCCTCGTGAACACGGCTAACCCTGTCTCCACCCCTCGTGAACACGGCTAACCCTGTCTCCACCCCTTGTTGCCACGGCTAACCCTGTCTCCACCCGTCGTGGCCACGGCTAACCCTGTCTCCACCCCTCGTTGCCACGGCCAACCCTGTCTCCACGGCTAACCCTGTCTCCACGACTAACCCTGTCTCCACCCCTCGTGAACACGGCTAACCCTGTCTCCACCCCTCGTGAACACGGCTAACCCTGTCTCCACCCCTCGTGAACACGGCTAATCCTGTTTCCACCCCTCGTGAACACGGCTAACCCTGTCTCCACCCCTCGTGGCCACGGCTAACCCTGTCTCCACCCCTCGTGAACACGGCTAACCCTGTCTCCACGGCTAACCCTGTCTCCACCCCTCGTGGCCACGGCTAACCCTGTCTCCACCCCTCGTGAACACGGCTAACCCTGTCTCCACGGCTAACCCTGTCTCCACCCCTCGTGAACACGGCTAACCCTGTCTCCACCCATCGTGGCCACGGCTAACCCTGTCTCCACCCCTGGTGAACATGGCTAACCCTGTTTCCACCCCTGGTGAACACGGCTAACCCTGTCTCCATCCCTCGTGGCCATGGCTAACCCTGTCTCCACCCCTCGTGAACACGGCTAACCCTGTCTCCACCCCTCGTGAATACGGCTAACCCTGTCTCCACCCCTCGTGGCCACGGCTAACCCTGTCTCCACCCCTCGTGGCCATGGCTAACCCTGTCTCCACCCCTCGTTGCCACGGCTAACCCTGTCTCCACCCCTCGTTGCCACGGCTAACCCTGTCTCCACCCCTCGTTGCCACGGCTAACCCTGTCTCCACGGCTAACCCTGTCTCCACCCCTCGTTGCCACGGCTAACCCTGTCTCCACCCCTCGTGGCCACGGCTAACCCTGTCTCCACCCCTCGTGACCACGGCTAACCCTGTCTCCACCCCTCGTTGCCACGGCTAACCCTGTATCCACCCATCGTGACCACGGCTAACCCTGTCTCCACCCCTCGTTGCCACGGCTAACCCTGTCTCCACCCCTCGTGGCCACGGCTAACCCTGTCTCCACCCCTCGTTGCCACGGCTAACCCTGTCTCCACCCCTCGTGGCCACGCCTAACCCTGTCTCCACCCCTCGTTGCCACGGCTAACCCTGTCTCCACCCCTTCGTGGCCACGGCTAACCCTGTCTCCACCCCTCGTTGCCACGGCTAACCCTGTCTCCACCCCTCGTGGCCACGGCTAACCCTGTCGTCACCCCTTGTGGCCACGGCTAACCCTGTCTCCACCCCTCGTTGCCACGGCTAACCCTGTCTCCACCCCTCGTGGCCACGGCTAACCCTGTCTCCACGGCTAACCCTGTCTCCACCCCTTGTTGCCACGGCTAACCCTGTCTCCACCCCTCGTTGCCACGGCCAACCCTGTCTCCACCTCCATGGAGAGGGAGGGCATTCCACCCTCCTCCTCTGTTTGGGCATGCTACCCTACTGCCGGTCAGTCTGACCAACCTCCTTCCCATTCAGAACATGGCTGGTGGGTGTATGTATAGCTGGAGGGGAGCTGGAATTAGCAATGAGCCAGTGTTAGCGGCAGCAGTAGATAGACGGTGCTCCTCGAGGGGGAGAGGACGGCTGGCGAAGCTGAGTGGGTTTGCTGGCTAAAGGTAGCATCCACCAGCCACTAGCTCTTTAGGGCTGGAGGAGGGGTGGTGGTGGAGGGACATCGGATGACTGGATCATAAGTGGAATTAGTGGAGAAACTTTACACACTTTTGTTGGTTTGTTTACATTTGATGACGCTGGGGATTGTGACTAGCGGTTGCCATGGGCAACGCAGCAATGTGTAAGGTTTGTGAGGTGTAAAAGGGTTTGAAAGCCGATGGGAGTCAACCGAATCTGGACCAGGCTCTACCAGAGTCAGACTACTACTGCTTTGAACACCATCCTGAGCCTGAGCCAGAACTCCCAATACCGGTAAGACTTGGGGGACACAGACAGAGAACTTAGGCATAACATTTCTGAGGTGTGTTTGAAGACTTGGAGGCACTGTAATGCTCTAGGAGTGTGAAATTCCATGTCATCCCTGCCTGGGGTCTCCAGTCTCTCGCTTCTCTTCTTTGTACCAGAGCTCTTTCAAAATAGCTTTTTGCTCTTCTCAGTAATCCCCCCACCCCAGGTAAAACCCATGACCATACTTTTATTTATATGGTGATACCCTCCCCTCCATTATACTGAGACAGGGTATAGTGTGGTGTAGTAGTTTACAGTGTTGGTGGGAGGGGGGGGATCATCCCAGCTTTTTCTGTGCTCAAAGGCTTCGCCTCATCAAAGCGGTGTGGACAGAGATTTCGACAGCCGGGTCAGACACAGGCAGCTGTGTCCTACAAAGGGGCTCATTTGAAGCAGACACAGGTGTAAGACGAGCACTACCAGATCTGTCTGTAATTGGACTGGGCTGTCTGTGAGGACGTTGTGACCCAGATGACCTAGAAACTCTTAGCAACCTTTAGTGACTTTATACCAGCTCAGCATCATTACCTGGGTGACAGAGAGAGAGAGACCAATCCCATGAACAGCTGGGTATTTTCATTACTAAACAGTAATGAATATTGATAAAAAGCTGAGATGTATATTGATTTACAGCTCTTCCATCCCTCCCTACAGTACAGTATACTGTACTGCTCTGTGCTAGCTGCAGTTGTGTTCAATACTCCAATCCTCTAACGTCAGTCCATTCCCACGGCAATGACCAGTCCATTCCTATTCTCCTGGAGTCTCCTCCTACCCTCTGTTTCCACCCTGCCTAGTGAGAGAGGGGGAATGGTGTGACAGAGGAGTAAGAGTGTAGCCTGGAGTGTGTGTGTGTGTGTGTGTGTGTGTGTGTGTGTGTGTGTGTGTGTGTGTGTGTGTGTGTGTGTGTGTGTGTGTGTGTGTGTGTGTGTGTGTGTGTGTGTGTGTGTGTGTGTGTGTGTGTGTGTGTGTGTGTGGCACACAGTGTTGTCTTTTATCATGCGCCTTAATCCCCAATGGGCAGCCAGTATCATTCCCTGGTGCCATTTTTATGAGTAGACAGTGTCAATGCTGTATTGGAATGCAAATGAATTGTAAATGCCCTGCAGAAATACACTGTGGTGTGTAGTAGATGTAGGTGTGTTGCATGTGTGTGTTTGTACTCATTCAGTGGCAGCTAAGGTCTGTTCTCTCTGATATGAGGACCCCTACTGTCTTTTACAACGTGGACTATTCCAAACAGTGGGTGGTGTTAGCTAAAAGCATGCCTTCAACTCGACCCCTGACCTCTCACCCTTGACATTCAGCTCTCACTCTCTGTGTCACTAAGTTGCCTGTGGAATACAGTTCTGTTTTTTTCTCTCTTATCGTTGGCCTCGCATTACCTAGCATCATGACACTTCTCATCAGAAGCTGTGGTTTATTCCTTCAGTGTTGCATTAGAGCAAGCTACCATAGTGCTTTTGATCAGACATTGTTTACTTTGTACACTCTCCTGCAGTATTTTTTTACGGTTAAAATCGGTCAGCGACACACACTATCTTGCCTCGATCTGTCAAGGCTCAGTAAAAAACATTAGCCTCTATTATGTGAATTTAGAGTCGGTCTAAATTTAGCGTCCATAACAACCATGGGCCTAGTGCTAATTAACTATATGCTAATGAGCCCTCAGGGAGAGCCGTGGTTGGCCGAGAGGAGCTGGTGGCCAGCTATATCCTGTCTTGGAATTGGCCCAGATAGGTCTGGCCCAGCTGATGTTGACGATGCTGATCACTAATGAGGGGGACTCATTATCACAGGTTAGGAGAAATAACTTGGCAGGGTGGTGACTAAGCTAACATATGGAATTTTTTTAAGACGGTCATACCATGGATCATTTAGTTATTTGATTTAACATTTTAGGACCCCTTATATACACATATATATATATATATATACCTATAAACAAAACAAAATGGGTTTTTACTAATATTGCCCATAGAAACGCATTGAATAATACATTCATAAATGGCAACAAAAGAAAGTCAAATAATACATCATAAGGAATGAGGTTTAGAAGTGTCTGTCCTATATCTAGGAGACTTAAGAAAGCTCTGGAAATATTTTGGGTTTCTTTTTTAATCCCCTTTATTACCTCTATACTTCCATTTATGGGTTACCTTCAGAAGAGTCCCATGACACTTGTGGGAGTGTAGAGCAAAACGGAGAACACCATCGTGTTCGTGAGAGTCTCCCCTTTCCCTAGTGTGATCATAATAGTTTGTAGGCCACAGACGGTTCGTGAGGAGATTGTTGTTGATGTCTCACGGGCTGACAAACATCGCTGTAGCTCGGCCGCCTTCCACCGCAGATGTGGAACGCCGACATAGGCGGATGTGGTGGATTGAGACTGACGGATTTTGATGTGGATTCCTTTATTATGTACACACGAACACACACATACACACACACGAACACACACATACACACACACACACACGAACACACACATGCACCCACATACACACACGAACACACACAAACACACACGAACACACACATACACACATGAACACACATACACACACATACACACACACGAACACACACATACACACACGAACACACACAAACACACGAACACACACAGTTATGTTGCTGCCAGTCTCCCAGTCCTAGGCACCACAGCGGTGTGACATGGTTGCTGTGTACAACAAATCCCCAGTAAACACTGTTGTCTGTTGTTATTACAGGCTGTAATGAAGTCCAGGAATAGAATGTGTTGTTCCATTGGAGTGTGGTGTTTAAAACCAGCAAAGGACAAGGACAAGGTTGCCCTGTGTGTGTGTGTGTGTGTGTGTGTGTGTGTGTGTGTGTGTGTGTGTGTGTGTGTGTGTGTGTGTGTGTGTGTGTGTGTGTGTGTGTGTGTGTGTGTGTGTGTGTGTGTGTGTGTGTGTGTGTGTGTGTGTGTGAATGATAGAGTCTGCAGAGCATGTGATGTGTGTTGGAGGGTGCTCTGAGGGATATGTGACATCTGTGTTGCCGTGAGCGACCATTCAATCAAGCTTGGTTGTGGTGGTTGTGGCTCTGGACAGTGCAGTGACACATACACACGCATACACACACAAACACACACATACGGCTGAGCTGTTCTATGTTTGGTAGAAGGGGCCAGGTTAGTACCCAGGTCAGTACCTAGGTACGTCTGTATCAAAAAACCCACAGCAACTTCTCCGTCATCACGATAACACCTCAACATCCTGCTATCCTATTGTTCTGGCTCTGGAGAAGAATAGTTTTGAGTGTGTTTGCCGTGAAGCATTACAAGTCATGGTGAACCGGATTCTTAGATTCACTAGATTCACACCCTCAGAGAGATAGAGAGAGATAGAGAGAGATAGAAAGAGAGAGTGAGAGGCAATGCTCTACACATAGTCAGAGATTGGAGAGCTGCATGTCTACCGAATGAAATACCCTGTTGTCATGGTTACCGACAGAGGCAGGGCCGCTTGTCTCCCTAGTAACGGGGAGGAGCCAGGATGTTTACAACAGGTCGTCATGGGATTTAATATTTTCATTATTTATAAATCCTCTACACACTACTACACTGATGAAGATACAGAAGTACTCTGTGTAAATTAATGTTTAATGCGATCTCAGTTTAGGAAGGCTTTTGGAGCTGAAATGACATGGTCGGTAAAGTGATGTTACGCATCACAGGTTAGGTTAATGCACCCAGGGATATGATAGACGTCTAGACTAAAGCGTACTGGCTAGACGACGTTAGAGAATGTTTCGGTCGTGTTAAGGTCTAATTTTGGTTATAGCGCTTGTTTTTTAGCCTGTGGTTGCCAGATTGGGTGATGAAGGAGAAAGCAGAAACAGACCTGGCAACCAGGCTAGCTGGTATGAGTTGAAATGGGATCTTCTATTAGTTCTTATTCATTCCCTTGACATCAAGGGTTACTCACCCCTTGAGTGTGAATAGTTCATTTTGTTTCTGTAAAGAATGGCTTATGAATGAGCACAATACCGAATACCTTCATATCTGATTGAGTACATTACCACCTTTCTCTCTCTCTGTTCTTACTTTCTCTCTCTGTTCTTACTTTCTCTCTGTTCTTTCTTTCTCTCTGTTCTTACTTTCTCTCTCTCTGTTCTTTCTCTCTCTCTGTTCTTACTTTCTCTCTCTCTGTTCTTTCTCTCTCTCTGTTCTTTCTTTCTCTCTCTCTCTTTTCTTTCTCTCTCTGTTCTTTCTCTCTCTGTTCTTTCTTTCTCTCTCTCTGTTCTTTCTCTCTTCTCTGTTCTTACTCTCTCTCTCTGTTCTTTCTCTCTCTCTCTGTTCTTTCTCTCTCTCTGTTCTTTCTCTCTCTCTGTTCTTTCTCTCTCTCTGTTCTTACTTTCTGTAACGGCCGTCTAAGTCGTCCTCCTCCTCAGACGAGGAGAGGCGAGAAGGATCTGAGGACCATGATTTAATTAACACAAAACAAGACACTATACAAAATGACAAAACAAACTAACCGTCACAGTCCTAGCTGGTGCAGACAAAACACAAAGACAGGAAACAACCACCCACAATCCCCAACACAAAACAAGCCACCTATATATGATTCTCAATCAGGGACAACGATTGACAGCTGCCTCTGATTGAGAACCATATTAGGCTGGACACAGAAACAGACGAACTAGACACACAACATAGAATTCCCACCCAGCTCACGTCCTGACCAACACTAAACAAGCAAAACACATAAGAACTCTGGTCAGGACGTTACACTTTCTCTCTCTCTGTTCTTACTTTCTCTTTCTCTCTGTTCTTACTTTCTCTTTCTCTCTGTTCTTCCTTTCTCTCTCTCTCTGTTCTTCCTTTCTCTCAATTAAATTCAAAGGGGTTTATTGGCTTGGGAAACATACTATATGTTTACATTGCTAAAGCAAGTGAAATAGATAATAAACAAAAGTGAGATAAACAATCAAACACGAACAGTAAGCATTACACTCTCTCCTTCTCCCTCCCTCTCTCTCTCTCTATTTCTCTACCAGTCCTAAATATCATGACGCCTCGTAGGAGGAGTGTTCAATCACACACAAAGCCCATAAAACACTCTCTTTCAAAGCATTTGCCTGGTTCAAGGACACAGAAACTACAGTATATACGTGTCTGTACCATCTGTTTTACTTAGTTTCTAGGGGCTTAGCACAAAACTACTTCTGTAGGAAGTTTTTGGAACAATCTGGCATTTATTTTCTTCTGAATGTTAAGTGCTTTGAGTAAAAAACCCTGTTTGAGGGCTGTGCTGACCAAAAGACAGACTGCACCGGGATGATTAAAAGATGCCTTGAATAATGTAACTCGGCAGCTAAGAATCCGACGGGACATGATCTGGCTTTCTGCCCCTCACCACACTTCCTTTCTCTGATATCTGTAGGTGATTTGTGAAGAGAGAGAGAGAGAGCAAGATACATTATTCAGCCAAATCTGTAATGTGATTCATTAAAACTAAATGTCAGTAATTTATTCACTTTTTACATGTTGAAGTGGTTCTCTTTGGTGAGCTGTGACGCTACTCTGTGACATGCAAGGTGCATCAGGTTGATATTAAAGGGAATTTGGTTGGTGTAACAAAATGATCCTTGCCTTGTGGGCTGGCTGGACAATCCACACGCTGTTCCTCTGGACCTTTCCTTCTGTCATAGATAAAGATATCCCTCCCTGGAGAAATCATCTGAGCTGTCTCTATTAGACACCTCAGGAGACCCCTCATCTGGGGTAAGGTATCAGCCTCCAGGTTGAGCAGTAACACTAATATATTCACACATCTGACAGAGCTCAACTTGCCATCCTGCTGCTCTGGGAGCTCCTGATTAGCTACAGCCTCACGGTTTCTGGGTTTACCTCCAACTACTGTTAGTGTCAGGTGTGAATGTGGATTGTTGTGTCAGGTCTGAATGTGGATTGTAGTGTCAGGTCTGAATGTGGATTGTTGCCTCAGGTCTGAATGTGGATTGTTGTGTCAGGTCTGAATGTGGATTGTAGTGTCAGGTCTGAATGTGGATTGTTGTGTCAGGTCTGAATGTGGATTGTTGTGTCAGGTCTGAATGTGGATTGGTGTGTCAGGTCTGAATGTGGATTGTTGCGTCAGGTCTGAATGTGGATTGTTTTGTCAGGTCTGATTGATTCAGTGCAGTTCTCTGCATCATCCAGACACAGGTTGCTGCTGCTGTAGGCTAGAGCAGAACAAAACTAGCTTTCATATAGCCCCAGGAAGAATCTCTCTCCTTATCGGTAGTGTGTCCAATGTATAGACATATCATCTCTGCACTGCAGTCTAAGTGAGTGACAGAATGGGACAGAGTAGGGGACATATCCTCAGTCTGGGTTTGGGCTGAGTTCTGCTGTGTGCTGGAACGATCTCTAACCCTGTCACCCTCACTGAGCGTCTCTGGGAGATAGCTAGCCTCGCTAGCCACGACGCTAATTCAATAAGGTTCCCAGTTAGCAGCACAGGCTGGTTGTCATGGAGCGGGACTACATTTGAGACTACTTTCTGCCTCCGCCTCACAGAGGCGAGAGGAAACGGTGATTCTGCAGTACTGTTTTCTGTAGTGTGAGCCAGGTAGTGCCGGGGGACGGAAGGTAGAGAGAGGAAAATGCTGACTCACTCCCGCTCTGCTCTACAGTCTTGGTCCATCTCCAACTTAGTCTGCTTCAGTTAGGAAAAGTGGAGGACATGTCCCGGTTGTATTCCCCTGTGTAACATTATACACTATTCCACTGTGTTACATTATGCACTATTCCCCTGTCTAACATTATACACTATTCCACTGTGAACATTATACACTATTCCCCTGTGTTACATTATACACTATTCCCCTGTGTTACATTATACACTATTCCCCTGTGTTACATTATACACTATTCCCCTGTGTAACGTTATACACTATTCCCCTGTGTTACATTATACACTATTCCCCTGTGTAACGTTATACACTATTCCCCTGTGTTATATTATACACTATTCCCCTGTGTTATATTATACACTATTCCCCTGTGTTACATTATACACTATTCCACTGTGAACATTATACACTATTCCCCTGTGTTACATTATACACTATTCCCCTGTGTTACATTATACACTATTCCCCTGTGTAACGTTATACACTATTCCCCTGTGTTATATTATACACTATTCCCCTGTGTTATATTATACACTATTCCACTGTGTTACATTATGTACTATTCCCCTGTGTTACATTATGCACTATTCCCCTGTGTAACATTATACACTATTCCCCTGTGTAACATTATACACTATTCCCCTGTGTTACATTATGCACTATTCCCCTGTGTAACATTATACACTATTCCACTGTGTAACATTATACACTATTCCCCTGTGTAACATTATACACTATTCCCCTGTGTTACATTATACACTATTCCCCTGTGTAACATTATACACTATTCCCCTGTGTTACATTATACACTATTCCCCTGTGTAACATTATACACTATTCCCCTGTGTAACATTATACACTATTCCCCTGTGTAACATTATACACTATTCCCCTGTGTTACATTATACACTATTCCCCTGTGTTACATTATACACTATTCCTCTGTGCCTGATTAAATAATATTACGCTCCGATGGGAAACAGTGATTCAGTGAAGGTGTTATTGGCTGCAGATAATGACTGATGTGACACTGCCACTGGGCTCAGTAGGGACTGATGTGTGCTTGTCTTTGAGCCTCAGGGACTGTTGCTGTGTGCAGTTTGGGATATATTGAATGTCCGGGTGGCCTGGCACACGTTACCCAAACAAGTGCTGATGTGCTATCACCATTGCCATTTCTATCTGTCCTAGAAGTCATGGGAAGTTACTTATTTCAACGCTACGAGGCATTGGGCTGAGTTCTGACGTTGCCATCATGTTGTTCTAATGTTGTTCCAATGTTGTTCTAAACTATTTCTTTCTCTTTGTTTTTCTCCAGTCGGACAGCAACACCAGCTTCCTGCGAGCGGCAAGGGCGGGGAACATCGACAAGGTTCTGGAGTACCTGAAGGGTGGAGTGAACATCAGTACCTGCAATCAGGTAAGAGACTAGTGGACAAACACACACACACACACACACACACACACACACACACACACACACACACACACACACACACACACACACACACACACACACACACAGGACATTTGTTTTGATAGTGCTCTTGGTCTCTGCGGCTGTGGGTCTCTGTGGAGCCACAATGTCTGCCAGTCCTCTTCCCAGTCACCCAGGCAATAAGCCTCTGCTATCTCCTACCTTCTCTTCAATAACACATTTCTCTCTTGCAATCGTGTGTTTGATCATAAGTCTTAATGCCAATCCATCTACAGTGACAGGGTGACCTTGGTGTTGCTGTTTTGTCTGTGTCCATAGGGAGGAACTCTATAGCAAAAATATGTTGCTCTTTGGGAGCTATGGCAACCACATAATGTGTGTAATGTGCTCAGCGTGGATTGAGCTGTTAGTGATTAATTACAAAACATTTGACTATTTGGCTGTATTACAAATCACTACACTCTAGCACTCTACAATTAACATTGTTCTCAGATTAAGAGAGGGATTGGCCCAGTCTCCCTGAACGCTGAGTTTTTGCGGTTCACTCTAAAATGGAATCATTTTGAAGGGGACTGTCAGCATGATTACATTAGGAGTAAAGAGCCTCTGTCATTCAGGGTTCATTATTAAACAAGGTACTACTTTAAGGTAACACTGCTATGTCTGACAATAGCTTTGATTGAGCAAATTTAGCACAGGAAATGCAATGTGCTTTTATAAAAAAATCACTTGTACTCCAGGCAGGTTTCTTGTATGATGATTCTGTCAGTAAGATTTTGCTACCGCTAATATTGACATTGACAAGTCAATGAATCAATAACGTCAAAATCCATTACTCTGAGTCCATCACTCTGGCCTCTCATGAATTCACCATGCATCTCCCTCCGGTAAAATAAACAGAATGGTAAATGTATAGATGGAGGGAGGGATAAAAGAAGACAAGAGGTTACAGGGAGGAGTGTCTCTCCTCTCTCTCTCTCTCTCTCTCTCTCTCTCTCTCTCTCTCTCTCTCTCTCTCTCTCTCTCTCTCTCTTTCTCTCTCTCTCTCTCTATCTCTCTCTCTCTCTCTCTCTCTCTCTCTCTCTATGTATCTCTCTCTCTATCCCTCTCCCTCTCTCTCTGTATCCCTCTCTCTCTCTTTCTGTAAATAAAGGTGAAATAAAAAAACAAAATAAACCCTGTTACCCTTGTAACCCCGTTACCCCTGTAACCCTGGTCCTCCTGTTACCCAGTTACCCTTCTTACCCCTGTAACCCTTGTTACCCTGATCCTCCTGTTACCCAGTTACCCTGTTACCCTGGTCCTCCTGTTACCCAGTTCCCCCTGTTACCCTGGTCCTCCTGTAACCCAGTTACCCTGTTACCCTGGTCCTCCTGTTACCCAGTTACCCTGTTACCCTGGTCCTCCTGTTACCCAGTTACCCCTGTTACCCTGGTCCTCCTGTTACCCAGTTAACCCTGTTACCCTGGTCCTCCTGTTACCCAGTTACCCCTGTTACCCTGGTCCTCCTGTTACCCAGTTACCCTGTTACACTGGTCCTCCTGTTACCCTGTTACCCTGGTCCTCCTGTTACCCAGGTACCCCTGTTACCCTGTTCCTCCTGTTACCCAGTTACCCCTGTTACACTGTTCCTCCTGTTACCCAGTTACCCCTGTTACACTGGTCCTCCTGTTACCCAGTTACCTTGTTACCCTGGTCCTCCTGTTACCCAGTTACCCCTGTTACCCTGGTCCTCCTGTTACCCAGTTACCCCTGTTACCCTGGTCCTCCTGTTACCCAGTTACCCCTGTTTCCCTGGTACTCCTGTTACCCAGTTACCCCTGTTACCCTGGTCCTCCTGTTACCCAGTTACCCCTGTTACATTGTTCCTCCTGTTACCCAGTTACCCCTGTTACCCTGGTCCTCCTGTTACCCAGTTACCCTGGTCCTCCTGTTACCCAGTTACCCCTGTTACACTGTTCCTCCTGTTACCCAGTTACCCCTGTTACACTGTTCCTCCTGTTACCCAGTTACCCCTGTTACACTGTTCCTCCTGTTACCCAGTTACCCCTGTTACCCTGGTCCTCCTGTTACCCAGTTACCCTGTTACCCTGGTCCTCCTGTTACCCAGTTACCCTGTTACCCTGGTCCTCCTGTTACCCAG
Organism: Salvelinus fontinalis; assembly: GCF_029448725.1. Lineage (NCBI taxonomy): Eukaryota > Metazoa > Chordata > Actinopteri > Salmoniformes > Salmonidae > Salvelinus > Salvelinus fontinalis. The sequence goes on from NC_074675.1 coordinate 47,850,584, forward strand.
TTACCCCTGTTACCCTGGTCCTCCTGTTACCCAGTTACCCCTGTTACACTGTTCCTCCTGTTACCCAGTTACCCCTGTTACCCTGGTCCTCCTGTTACCCAGTTACACCTGTTACCCTGGTCCTCCTGTTACCCAGTTACCCCTGTTACACTGGTCCTCCTGTTACCCCTGCCTACTGTAAACTTTTAACTGCCTTGCGATGAGGAAGTAATCCATTTATTATGGAACTATAGTCCATGATGATAACTCTTTATATCCTAACTCTATCTGCATTTTTATTAGTTGGTATTTATGCTGGTTGTGACTGCTGCAATGCCCCCTGGGAGTACTCTCTTCTAGGGCTGTTTTGGTGACCTTAGTAAAATTCTACGTGACTGTTGAGTCACGGTAATCTCCTCTTATGCACTCTGGACATGCGTTAGTAGTACCCAAGTCACTAACAACCATCAGGTCCTAATGGTCTGGTACTCAGGGCTCTATTGTCCCTCCATCAGGTCCTAATGGCCTGGTACTCAGGGCTCTATTGTCCCTCCATCAGGTCCTAATGGCCTGGTACTCAGGGCTCTATTGTCCCTCCATCAGGTCCTAATGGTCTGGTACTCAGGGCTCTATTGTCCCTCCATCAGGTCCTAATGGCCTGGTACTCAGGGCTCTATTGTCCCTCCATCAGGTCCTAATGGTCTGGTACTCAGGGCTCTATTGTCCCTCCATCAGGTCCTAATGGCCTGGTACTCAGGGCTCTATTGTCCCTCCATCAGGTCCTAATGGCCTGGTACTCAGGGCTCTATTGTCCCTCCATCAGGTCCTAATGGTCTGGTACTCAGGGCTCTATTGTCCCTCCATCAGGTCCTAATGGCCTGGTACTCAGGGCTCTATTGTCCCTCCATCAGGTTCTAATGGCCTGGTACTCAGGGCTCTATTGTCCCTCCATCAGGTTCTAATGGCCTGGTACTCAGGGCTCTATTGTCCCTCCATCAGGTTCTAATGGCCTTGTACTCAGGGCTCTATTGACCCTCCATCAGGTTCTAATGGCCTTGTACTCAGGGCTCTATTGTCCCTCCATCAGGTTCTAATGGCCTTGTACTCAGGGCTCTATTGCCCCTCCATCAGGTTCTAATGGCCTTGTACTCAGGGCTCTATTGTCCCTCCATCAGGTCCTAATGGCCTGGTACTCAGGGCTCTATTGTCCCTCCATCAGGTCCTAATGGCCTGGTACTCAGGGCTCTATTGTCCCTCCATCAGGTTCTAATGGTCTGGTACTCAGGGCTCTATTGTCCCTCCATCAGGTCCTAATGGCCTGGTACTCAGGGCTCTATTGTCCCTCCATCAGGTCCTAATGGCCTGGTACTCAGGGCTCTATTGTCCCTCCATCAGGTCCTAATGGCCTGGTACTCAGGGCTCTATTGTCCCTCCATCAGGTCCTAATGGCCTGGTACTCAGGGCTCTATTGTCCCTCCATCAGGTCCTAATGGCCTGGTACTCAGGGCTCTATTGTCCCTCCATCAGGTCCTAATGGCCTGGTACTCAGGGCTCTATTGTCCCTCCATCAGGTCCTAATGGCCTGGTACTCAGGGCTCTATTGTCCCTCCGTCAGGTCCTAATGGCCTGGTACTCAGGGCTCTATTGTCCCTCCATCAGGTCCTAATGGCCTGGTACTCAGGGCTCTATTGTCCCTCCATCAGGTCCTAATGGCCTGGTACTCAGGGCTCTATTGTCCCTCCATCAGGTCCTAATGGCCTGGTACTCAGGGCTCTATTGTCCCTCCATCAGGTCCTAATGGCCTGGTACTCAGGGCTCTATTGTCCCTCCATCAGGTCCTAATGGCCTGGTACTCAGGGCTCTATTGTCCCTCTAACCACTCTGACATAAATGCTATCGAAAATCACATCAAACACTTATCATCAAAACAGTATGGTGCTTTTAAAACTCACCTCACTGGGATTCATCAGTTTGAAGAGAGAAGTTCAACAACAGGTTGAAACTGAGTGAAAAACATGGTTGTTGTGGATGTTGTTTCAAAGCCTTAACACAACGAAGTGGACAGCGCTTTCTAAAGGGATGATTCATTCAAAACACTCAGATGCATATTGGAGCTTATGCATAGGAATAGGCCTATAGAGCCCAAGCCTGAAAAAAAACATTATTAAAATAATGATTGAGCCATTATACAATATATAGCCTACCGCATATTAGACATGGCAGAAAAACATAAAATAAAACCGATTTAAGTTATCTTTGGTACATAATTGGTTTAGCCTAAATTAACCAAATTCAGAGTTAGCCTATAATTATAATGCATTTGAATTAGGTTTTTAATAGCCTAGTAATTACCTTTAGCTACAGAATATCCCACCACCGTGCGTTTCCATCTCCTCTCTCTCCGTTCCAATCTCCAGCGCAGAGGGGCTGTCAACAGTTTAATCAAATATGTTTTGTTTTGAAATCATGTTACTATCAATGTTCCCGAACAGTTTTCACTTGGTTTCCCAAATTGGAGAATAATACCTGTCACACAGCAAAATAACCGGAGCAGCCTATCCACATGAGTGAAAAACGTACAGGCAGGAAAGTGGCCTCCATTCGCTATTCCAGTGCATACGGATGACATGTTTTTTTTTGTCTTGCCCAAGTTCCTGTCCCTGTCCCTGTCCCTGTCCCTGTCCCTGTCCCTGTCCCTGTCCCTGTCCCTGTCCCTGTTCCTGCCCATTTGATAATGGGTCATTCTAAATCAAAACAAATTTTATATATTAGTAAAGACAAGATTCAATTGGGGATAGTCTAATGTGTGAAAATATGATCACTTGATGAGAGAACACCGTGTGCAGCCTGACATGCTGACCACACTGCTTGCGCGCGTGAGCGTATGTTGATTTTGTCCACCACCATAAGGACAAGCAGGTTGAGTATCAAAACGAACTCTGAACCAACTATATTCATTTGGGGACAGGTCAAAACGCATTAAACATTTATGGCAATTTAGCTAGCTAGCTTGCTGTTGCTAGCTAATTTGTTCTGGAAAATAAACATTCGGTTGATATTTTACCTGAAATGCACAAGGTCCTCTACTCTGACAATTAATCCACAGATTAAAGGGTAAACCGAGTTAGTTTCTAGTCATCTCTCCTCCTTCCGGCTTCTTCTTCTTCTTTGGTCTTTATATGGTGGTGGGCAACCAACTTTAAGGTTCATTACCACCACCAACTGGCCTGGAGTGTGGACCTCAGTTCATCTTTCAATCACCTACGTGGGTATAAACTCCTAAAAACCAATGAGGAGATTGGAGAGGCGGGACTTGCAGCGCGTCAAGCATCACAAATAGAACCAAGCTCTATTTTAGAGACTGGCTAGGCAGACACTCATTGATGCGCGTGAGCAGTTTCAATTAAATGATTGAATAACATGTATGTGAGGCAACCTTTTTTTGCGACATTCTCTAATCATCAATAGCCTATAGTCGCACCATGCAACCCATATATGTTTTGATTTCTAAGGCATTCTATGGTTTGTATCATTTACAGCTAAAGTTGCCAAATAACTCAAAATCTAGCATATAGGACCTGTTTCAAATGATCACTTTTACGCTTAACATACGGTAGTCATTTCATATGCGCACTCTCGCTCTGGAATGGGAAAAATGTCCTTTCTGTATTATTCAGCTAAGTTCAATTATTTTCTTCTTACTATAAAATCATATAATATAAAATAATGGCACATGATTTATAAGTATATCTTGTCTATGGCATGGTGCATAGCCAGATAACATACAGTAGGCCAACTGTCACGTAGCTAGGAGTGGTGGGTGTGGAGTCAGGCGCAGAGAGCAGAGGTTTAGGGAAAACCGTATTTATTCCGGTAAGTATGGTCACACCAAAAAACAACAGGCGAAATAATGACCGACCCAAACAGGACAACAAACAGTCCGAAAAATAACAAAACAACCATCCACAAACAGAACAGAGAACAAGCCCGGACAAAAGCAGGCGAGCATAGAAGGCTTAAATAGCCCTGAAACAACCCCCAAACAAGAAACAGGTGAAACCAATAAAGACATAACCAACAGAAAAAGAAAAGGGAATCGGTGGCAGCTAGTAGACCGGTCACGACGACCGCCGAGCGCCGCTCGAACTGGAAGAGGAGCCACCTTCGGTGGAAGTCGTGACACCAACTCATATTCTGTTCTTCGGAAATACATTTTCTTCATATGATAATGTTTCTTCGGACCAGCCTAAAATAAATAATGGATTTATTGTGATGGTGTATATTCAATTTATTTCTTCTTTTTTTTAAAGTAGATGTTCCAAATCCTTGTATGCGGCTTGTAGTCGTGGAGCCTGGAGTTGCTAAACGTGTTTAATTGACGGTCAATTACGGTGAGACCGGCAGGCTTTTGCATGACAATAATCATGACTGCCACAGCACTACTCTCAACTACCTCTCATTGATAAACTACATTTCCACCACATTACATCTGTATTAAGGTGAATTTAATATTATATGATTAGAAGGTGTTATAAGTGTCTGGCCAGGCTGATGCAATGGCTGTGGGGACCAGTAGGTACTGTAGGTTAGGGACCTGTTGTGTGACAGAGTGTCATGCCTGTAGTGACTACAGAGAGGATTTACGAATGGGGGGATTCTGGGACAGTATGGGGTTGTTGTGGGCAGAGATGGATGGGGCTCTATGGGAGTGCCAGGGGCAGAGGATTTCCTTTGAGATTGTGGGAGATCCCCACCACGGAGAAGTGAATACAGACTGTCCCTGCTGTTAACCACCTCCCTGTCTCCATAGAGACAAACGACAGAGACAGCCATTCATCTCTGAAGTCCATAGAGTAGGGACTGCTCTGTTCCATTTGGGTAGTGACAGGAGTTGAGGTGCTATAGCACCCTGAGTTATCCCCAATGCCATCTCTGAGGAGGACGTGTATTAACAAGGGCAGGTTAAAAGGGGTTCCTTCTACAGGGAGTTTGTAAGGTGTTTGTCTACCCCTCTACGTTTTTCCTTCAGTACAGTATTGGGGCAAGGCCCTACAATGACACAATACTGAAATAGAGCTGGAAATAGAGCTGGTTTTCGCTGCTAAGTGATGTGAGGACAGGCTAAGTGAGCAGGTGGTGCATCCTTCCACGTCAAATGCAGCGTGTCTTTCCGCCTCCCTCTCTGTTATACAACAAGCTCCTTCAGGGCAGTGCACAAAACATCCCACACTTTTCTTGTAGAATATATGACACACTTCTTTTGTAGACAAGTGTAGAGTAGACCCATGTATTCTCACTACCAGTCCCAAACATAGTTTCCCCGGTCGATAGGGGGCCTTGCTGTAAGTACAGGGACCCCCAGGAGCGGTTCAGTTCATTATAAGCAGGGTCCGCGTGACATAGTCTGTTTGGGCTGACCAGGTTACAGAGGAGATTACATACTGACTGAGCGGCCCTTTTGAAACACTAGACATATTCTCCCTGGTGAAAGAGTAATGGAATCAGTGCTGGGTCACTGGTACTCGCCCCCCGGCCCACAAGATAGAGTACTATAACCCTATAACTCTTCTCCTTCTGCTATTATTGTACACATACAGTATATACAGTATATATAATATCAATTAATTCACAACAATACACGCAAATCTAAAAAGTAAAATAATTGAATTAAGAAATATAGAAATATTAGGACGAGCAATGTTGGCGTCTGGAGTGTATATATTCATTTATATATATAGATATAGATAGATAGATAGATAGATAGATATAATAGATAGATAGATAGATAGATAGATAGATAGATAGATATTTACACTCCGGACTCCGACATTGCTCTTCCTAATATTTCTATATTTCTTAATTCAATTATTTTACTTTTAGATGTTTGTATTGTTGTGTATTGTTAGATGTTACTGCACTGTTGGAGCTAGGAACTCAAGCATTTCGCTACACCCGCAAAAACATTTCATTAGACTGAAAGAGGGCCATTCATGAGGGAAACAATAGTAGTCATGCTTTCCTTTCATCATCTCAATCCTCCCTCCTTCTCATTAGCCAAACTCACTTTACCTCCCGCTCCTTAATTTCTCTCCTCTCTCATTGGCTCCATCCGTCATGCCTATTCTGTCAATCATCCCCTCATGTTGTGGTGTTTGGGAATTAACGCTTGGGTTCCTTAATCCGCAGAGTAATCTGCCTAGAGTGATATTGAAATGTAATCTTCATTTCTTTCCTTCCCAGGCATTTAGGATCTATTTATAGCCCCAACAACAATATTTTATTAGGTTCAGGACCGCAATTATACAGAGGGAAATCACCTAGTCTTTAGCTAATTGAACTGGGACCAGTTGGTATATCTGAGTCTTGATATATCTGAGTTAGTCTTGGACGGATGTTCTGATCTAGGGTCAGGTCTTATGGGTGTCTGGAAAGTAAATGCTTGGATGGTATCCAGATTGTCATACCTTCAAATCGACCTTGTGCCGTACTGGGATATTCTGTAATACCGGCACTGAACACAAGGGGTGATATTTTCAAACCCCACTGAGCCTTAGCAATGCTAACAAGTATATATAAAATCTCATAGAGAATGCTAACAAAACACGCATTGCAAACATTTTATACATTCTCTGACCTAAACTATTTGCAGGACAGACATTCTAGCTCATAAAGTTATACAAGTAACACAAACATTATACTCCCAGTTTGTTGCACAAAACAAATATTAGACAGCAAGGCTCTTGATCCAAGAAGGAATCCTCTGCTGTTACCAAGCGACGCTTGATTTTGGAAGAAGCTAATCACTTAGCTAGATAGCTAACTAGCTACTAAATTAGCAAATTAAGTGCTTAACTGTAGAGCATTTAGCACATTTTAGACAGTTAACTTAATAGTTATAAGATATTTAGCTGGCAAACATTTAGTTGTGAATTCTATACTGTAATTACATCACCCATGCTGCACAACAGTGAGTGACTCACAAGGCTCCGGTCTCTCGTCATTGTGTGCTCGTAAACAAACAGCACGTGACTGGGGACTATTGGCAAGCTTCATAGTGAAAAATTATGTGACAGTTGAAAAAAAAAAACCACATCAAACATCAAATAAATAGTTTCAACGGTATTGAAAAAAACACCCTGTGGCTATTTACAAATATCCTAGTATACGGTATATACAGCTACCATCCAAGCTTAATAGGTAGACTAGCCAAGTCCCAGCAATGCCTGACTCTGTTCTGGGGACAGTTGCATTCAATGAACAGAATCACACACCACACACCAAGCAAACACCAGATTGCCACATGCACGCACGCACACACACACGCAAACACACACACACATACACACACACACACACACACACACACACACACACACACACACACACACACACACACACACACACACACACACACACACACACACACACGCACACACACGCACACACAGGCTTAATTAATACCACCAGGCCTACATAGTAAATCCTGGACTGGCCCTAGTCCACCACCATCGTTGCACGGAGCAAATTCTAACCTCCAGTAGTGGCTTTGAAATTTCTATCAGTCGCCCCGTCAAGGGAGAAAGTAGACAACACGGTTTCACAGCCAAGAGAAGGAGGGAGAGTGAGAGAGGGAGAGTGAGAGAGCGGGTGGGAGAGTGAGAGAGGGAGAGGGGCACCGTTAGGTTATGGACCTTGAGGTACACCCAGTCACTTCTCTCGTTCCTTTTTTTATTTTTGCGTCAATCCTCCATTTTGTTTTGAAGCTGATCTTCTTGTGTGTGTGTCCCTTCTCTTCTTCCTCAGAATGGACTCAACGCGTTGCACCTGGCAGCTAAGGAGGGCCATGTGGAGCTGGTCCAGGAGCTGCTGGAGAGAGGCTCGGCTGTGGACTCGTCCACCAAGGTGGGTTCCCTTACCGTTCTACCGTACAGTATGTGAGGCTAGCACAGTATGAGGGTAGCACAGGTAGGTAGTCTATTGTTTCATCCACAGCTGAGTAGAGGCACATTTGTGAAAGACTTGTTAGGAGCTTGAATTCTGGCCAGGTTTTAAATTATATTTCTCTCAGCTGCTTTGGACTAATTAAGCACTCCAAAGATGACATCAGGTTTTGTTTTTCTTCAGCAGTGAAGTCGGGATAACCGTACATTGTTTTGTTTTATTTTGGACTTGATGTTGTACTTTCCAACTGGGATAAAATCTTTCAAACAACCCAAAAAATGGGATGCATTTCTCAGAAAAGTCTGCTCGTTCAAGGTATCGGTCTCCAAATTAGGGGCCCAAAACGTGGATAAAGTGTCACACCAGGGGTTAACCAGGTCAAAATCCTGAAACGGCTGTAGTCCTACATTAACCTGACTCATAACCTTTTCACAGTGAGACTATATTACCATACCCAGGGCAGTCAGCCATATCCCACTGCTCCCAACACCCAGTGGACTGCAACCTAACTGTAACCTAATGCTGTCACATGACTGTGCACTCTAGAGTTCTTCAGAGTACTGGGGTATAGCAGGCAGGAAAGGGGATACAGCTAGTTTCAATTTACGTGGAGGTAGTAATGCCAAGCTGTGGAAATGGACAAGGCCTATTCCTTCTAAGCAACATGTTTGGGTGTCGTGTGACTTGTTAGATGTTGAAATGTAGATTCAACACTTAAAAAAATAAAAAATAAATATTTAACAAGGTAGGCCAGTTAACCAGGTAGGCTAGTTGAGAACAAGTTCTCATTTACAACTGCGACCTGGCCAAGATAAAGCAAAGCAGTTCGACACATACAACAACACAGAGTTACACATGGAATAAACAAACATACAGTCAAAAATACAGTAGAAAAAGTCTATATACCGTGTGTGCAAATGAGGTAGGATAAGGGAGGTAAAGCAATAAATAGGCCATTGTGGCGAAGTAATTACAATATAGCAAATAAACACCGGAATGGTAGATGTGCAGAAGATGAATTTGTAAGTAGAGATACTGGGGTACAAAGGAGCAAGATAAATAAATAAATACAGAATGGGGATGAGGTAGTTGGATGGGCTATTTACAGATGGGCTATGTACAGGTGCAGTGATCTGTGAGCTGCTCTGACAGCTGGTGCTTAAAGATAGTGAGAGAGATATGAGTCTCCAGCTTCAGTGATTTTTGCAGTTCGTTCCAGTCATTGGCTGCAGAGAATTGGAAGGAAAGGCGGCCAAAGGAAGAATTGGCTTTTGGGGTGAATATACAGTTGGTGTTTTTGCCTCGTGGTTGGTGTTTGAATGGCTGACATGGTGCCATTTGAGGTGCCTCTCCAAATGATTGTTTAATACTACTCTATATCCAGGACTGACTAGTCTTGTGTTGAACATCATTCACTGGGTCGTGTTTAATTGTTTTTTACTGTACATTACTCATTTTAAGTGTGTATTTTGACATCCCAATAGGCCTACCCCAAACTTGAGGTAGATTGTCACTGAAACAAGTGTCTTGACGTGACTTTTTAATCATTGTGTCCTAATTAAAAGCATTTAGGGATTAATCCCAGGCTGTTGCTGGTATGAGTGATAACTCTCCATTATCTCTGGCTGTCTGTGTCACAGCATCATTAGGAAGGCATTATCCCTGGCTGTCTGTGTCACATCTTCATTAGGAATGTATTATCTCTAGCTGTCTGTGTCATGGCATCATTAGTAAGGCATATTCTCTGTCTGTCTGTCTGTCTCACAGCATCATTAGGAAGGCATTATCCCTGGCTGTCTGTGTCACATCTTCATTAGGAAGGCATTATCTCTAGCTGTCTGTGTCATGGCATCATTAGTAAGACATTTTCTCTGGCTGTCTGTCTGTCTCACAGCATCATTGGAAAGGCATTATCTCTGGATGTCTGTGTCACAGCATCATTAGGAAGGCATTTTCTCTGGCTGTCTGTGTCACAGCATCATTAGGAAGCCATTTTCTCTGGCTGTCTGTCTGTCTCACAGCATCATTAGGAAGGCATTATCCCTGGCTGTCTGTGTCACAGCATCATTAGGAAGGCATTTTCTCTGGCTGTCTGTGTCACAGCATCATTAGGAAGGCGCCCTCAACTCCATCACTGAGCCATGGGTGTCTGTGGATATGCCTGTCTGTCTGGGTTGTCAGTGATGGATTGAATGAATGATGATGGGTAATAAATGATGAATGGGAGTTGCTGTAGAGTAATGCGATGGCGGTATGACAGTCATTTGTGTGGTAACGAAAATGTCATAACACTAATGAGGGAGGGAGTAGGGTATAGTTAGTTATACAAGGTTTGATCAGAGTGCCAATTATACTGTGATATATACGGTCTCTATTTTTCATGGGACCTCCTTGTGCATGATTTTTTTTATGGGCCTAATATATAGTAAACAAAATGTATGACCTTTTCATTTGGCATGAACACAACCAGTCATGATGTTTTCATCTGATTGTCAACAAATTATAAGTAGGTTACCTGCGCATGTTGGTCCACTCCAAAATAATTCCTGCATTCAAACAGTCTCGACTCGCGTCATTTGATAAATGGAAAGACACATTTGTTACAAAACACCAAAAAGTGTGATGACATCTGGTGATTATCTCTGAGTGTAATGACATCTGGTGATTATCTCTGAATGTGGTTACATACACACAAACATTTTATTATTTGTGGATAGTCAGATTATTATAATAGTTTGATATAAGTATTTACATGCTTTGTAAGAAGAACAATTTCCCTAATAATCCTGTTTCCATGGAGACATCTGAAATCAGGCTTCCTGATGGCACTCTGCAGAAAATCACCAATCAACATAAACATTCCATCACAGCGAACATGTAATTTTTGGGAAGCACATACGCAGATCTGGGTGGGCACAGTAGGAGGCAGGAGGCATTGCTACAAGCGACGAGTTCACCAGAGCTGTCATTGCCAACCTAGCCGTCTGAGCTAGCCTCAAACTGGCATCTTTCTGCAGCTCGTAAACATACACTTTATTTATTTACCTACTGTCTGCACTAATATCACTCAATATATTACATTTTTAAACATTCTATGTTAAGATCGATTTTCCATACAACAGAGTTTCAGATATGCCGATTAACCATTTACTGCAGTGGGCTAAATCAGGGTCACACAGAGTGATTCTCGGTAGTCTTAAACAAAGTATAAACCTCACACATGGTTATGGGCTCAACAAAAGGAACACACCTGTGCCATGTCAGATATAGAGTTGAAATGTATTACACTTTGAGTTTGCATCCTAATATTTTTTTTTTTTTTTTTTTTATTTTACCGTTATTTTACCAGGTAAGTTGACTGAGAACACGTTCTCATTTGCAGCAACGACCTGGGGAATAGTTACAGGGGAGAGGAGAGGGATGAATGAGCCAATTGTAAACTGGGGATTATTAGGTGACCATGATGGTTTGAGGGCCAGATTGGGAATTTAGCCAGGACACCGGGGTTAACACCCCTACTCTTACGATAAGTGCCATGGGATCTTTAATGACCTCAGAGAGTCAGGACACCCGTTTAACGTCCCATCCGAAAGACGGCACCCTACACAGGGCAGTGTCCCCAATCACTGCCCTGGGGCATTGGGATATTTTTTAGACCAGAGGAAAGAGTGCCTCCTACTGGCCCTCCAACACCACTTCCAGCAGCATCTGGTCTCCCATCCAGGGACTGACCAGGACCAACCCTGCTTAGCTTCAGAAGCAAGCCAGCAGTGGTATTACACTTTATATACATCATAGAAGACTGAAATATAACCAAAACTGTTTGACGTAGAAACACCGGATTTTCGTCATAAAAAAACATAAATTTTTTTTATTAATGGGGACATTATGAAACGTTTTAATAACATTCCACCCCATGAGGCCAGAGAGGGCACTTTTGGCCACGATGTTTGCGTGTTCTAATATTTGGAAAGATTGCTCAGAAAACCAGGTGTTTTAATCAGCGTATGTTTACTTCTATTTTGACATTAAACCAATTAGCAGAGTGAGGTGTTTAAGATTAGCAGAGTGAGGTGTTTAAGATTAGCAGAGTGAGGTGTTTAAGATTAGCAGAGTGAGGTGTTTAAGATTAGCAGAGTGAGGTGTTTAAGATTAGCAGAGTGAGGTGTTTAAGATTAGCAGAGTGAGGTGTTTAAGATTAGCAGAGTGAGGTGTTTAAGATTTGCAGAGTGAGGTGTTTAAGATTAGCAGAGTGAGGTGTTTAAGATTAGCAGAGTGAGGTGTTTAAGATTAGCAGAGTGAGGTGTTTGAGATTAGCAGAGTGAGGTGTTTGAGATTAGCAGAGGGAGGTGTTTGAGATTAGCAGAGTGAGGTGTTTGAGATTAGCAGAGTGAGGTGTTTGAGATTAGCAGAGTGAGGTGTTTGAGATTAGCAGAGTGAGGTGTTTGAGATTAGCAGAGTGAGGTGTTTGAGATTAGCAGAGTGAGGTGTTTGAGATTAGCAGAGTGAGGTGTTTGAGATTAGCAGAGTGAGGTGTTTGAGATTAGCAGAGTGAGGTGTTTGAGATTAGCAGAGTGAGGTGTTTGAGATTAGCAGAGTGAGGTGTTTAAGATTAGCAGAGTGAGGTGTTTAAGATTAGCAGAGTGAGGTGTTTGAGATTAGCAGAGTGAGGTGTTTGAGATTAGCAGAGTGAGGTGTTTGAGATTAGCAGAGTGAGGTGTTTGAGATTAGCAGAGTGAGGTGTTTGAGATTAGCAGAGTGAGGTGTTTACATGATTATTGCATAATATGTCTACTGCCATAATCAGTTTAATATTGAATTATTAGTGTGCATGTAAACATACTTACTGGGTCTACACTCTTGTCGTCGGAATTAATGAATGCATCTTATTGACAAAAGGACATTTTTTTGTAGAAAGAAAAGTTGGCACACCTGAAAATGGCTGAGAAAAATCTTTCAAACCATGACTCAGAGGTGGGGGTGTTTGTTTAATCTGGAGTAAGTTTTTATTTTAATATGTACCACTGTAGCAGCACAAATAGCATTTTAAACAAATAGGTGAATGGCTAAATTAGCATTATTTAGAGACCACCCCAAGGTTAGACTTTGTTGCATTTCGGGGTCTCATGTCTCATTCAGGGGGTCTGAGACCCCCCTTGGGTCCCTTGTAATTTGCACTCTGGGTGTGGTATGCTTGAAATTCAAACATGGGCAATTCAAAAGGCACTGCATCTCAGTGCAAGAGGCGTCACTACAGTCCCGGGTTAGAATCCAGGATGTATCACATCCGGCCGTGATTGTAAGTCCCATAGGGCAGTGCACAATTGGCCCAGCGTCGTCCAGGTTTGGCCAGGGGGGTAGGGCGTCACTGTGAATAAGAATTTGTTCTTAATTAACTGACTTGCCTAGTTAAAGGTTAAATAAGAAAGGTTAAAGGTTAAATAAGAAAGGTTAAAGGTTAAATAAGAAAGGTTGAAGGTTAAATAAGAAAGGTTAAAGGTTAAATAAGAAAGGTTGAAGGTTAACTAAAGATGAAATACAAAACTGTAATAGTAATACATGTTCCTGTATTTATTTGTGTTTTTAGGCCTTTACAGGGCAAAACAGTTCCTGTATTTATTTGTGTTTTTAGGCCTATACAGTGCAAAACAGTTCCTGTATTTATTTGTGTTTTTAGGCCTTTACAGTGCAAAACAGTTCCTGTATTTATTTGTGTTTTTAGGCCTATACAGTGCAAAACAGTTCCTGTATTTATTTGTGTTTTTAGGCCTTTACAGTGCAAAACAGTTCCTGTATTTATTTGTGTTTTTAGGCCTATACAGTGCAAAACAGTTCCTGTATTTATTTGTGTTTTTAGGCCTTTACAGTGCAAAACAGTTCCTGTATTTATTTGTGTTTTTAGGCCTTTACAGTGCAAAACAGTTCCTGTATTTATTTGTGTTTTTAGGCCTATACAGTGCAAAACAGTTCCTGTCATATATTCATGATGTGATCTTCTCCCTCTTTCTGAGGTGAAACGTGAACCTCTTGTTATGTGTTTTAACTCACTTCTTTAGCAACTCAACCCCCCAATGCTCCACGTTTCCCTTGTTCTCTGATACTGCTAGAAGTACTGTCTGTGTGTTCTATCCACCAGAAAGGGAACACAGCCCTCCACATTGCCTCTCTGGCCGGACAGGCAGACGTAGTGAAGATGCTGGTGAAGCAGGGAGCAGAAATTAACTCTCAGTCTCAGGTAAGAGATACAGTACCAAGGCGGAAGCTATCTTGCTTTCGTCTCTAATCCCTGCCAACTGATCAGGATTGCTGTGGACATACCTGGCTATGAACATACCTGTGGACATATGGGCTAAGCGCATAACCTCTTACTGTGCGGTGTGCAGCCAGTCATATTGATGTTGTATTGATTGATGCTATACAAAATGGTGTCTTCCCAAAATGATGTTACCTGTACAGTTGTTGTTGTTGTTGTTGTTGGGCTCTAAGATCGAACGTTGCACTGTTGTATCTCCAGAATGGCTTCACTCCTCTGTACATGGCTGCTCAGGAGAACCATATAGATGTGGTACGTTACCTTCTGGAGAACGGAGGTAACCAGGGCACCGCCACAGAGGTGAGGACGGGGCGTGTCTTTATGGCAGTCGTACGGTTAAAGTCACATTTTTACATAAATACCAAGATGTTACCAACACCGACCATTTTGAACAATTTGTTCTGTTTTGAATAATTACATATCAACTCTATCCATCCCCATTGTTTGTCTGTGGCTATGCTAACCTTCTCCCTCCTCCAGGATGGCTTCACCCCCCTGGCCATCGCTCTCCAGCAGGGCCACAACCAGGTGGTGTCCGTCCTGCTGGAGAACGACACCAAGGGCAAGGTGCGGCTGCCCGCCCTGCACATCGCCGCCCGCAAGGACGACACCAAGTCAGCAGCGCTGCTCCTCCAGAACGACCACAACGCCGACGTCCAGTCCAAGGTACGGCCGGAGGGGAGGGGCTTACTGGTTGACAGGCATCTGTGTCATTGGGTTAGCTTATGTCTGTGGTGCTAGGACCATGTGTTGTTAATGGTGCAAGCCTGTAAGGAAATATAATACAGTGTGTTACAGTTTAGTTTGTCAGCACTTTGTGGTGTATGGTATAAATAAGAACACTTTTTAATAGCAAATGGTGTAAGGAGAATGCATCAGTGTTGACATTACTTCCTGTCCGACTGTCTGTGGTGTTTACCAGTAGTTAGTTGTCTGTCTGTCTGTCTGTCTGTCTGTCTGTCTGTCTGTCTGTCTGTCTGTCTGTCTCTCTCTCTCTCTCTCTCCCCCATCACTCGCTACCTCCGTGTTTTTGTCTAGCACTGTATGGAGTGTGCTATTGTCCACAGGTCGTATTGTTGAATATCATAAGAGGATAAAACATAACATCGTATTTCCAATGTGGTCCTCGGTGTAGGATAATAACAGGAGTGAAAACTAGCAGTGTTGTGGTTCACCAGGTCGTCAACAGCCCCGCGCTGTAAACACATGGCACACCAGTTATAATTGATGTTGTCATGACATGCTGTTTGCAGCTCAGCTGTTTTCATGAAATACTCTTCACCATGAGCCACAGGGGAGACCCAGAGGACGGTGGATGAAGAGTGCAGCATGCCAACACACTCACATAAACTCACACACACACCCACTATTGCACACACACCCACTATCACACACTATGGCTGCATTTACACAGGTAGCCCAATTCAGATATTCTTTCCACTAATTGGTCTTTTGACCAATCACGTCAGATCTTTTCACATCAGATATTTTTCAGAGCTGATCTAATTCATCGAAAGACCATTTAGTGAAAAAATTATAAACGCAAACATGAAAGTCGTCCTGAATTTTACCTGAATTAGTTTGAAAATAACCACCATCTTAAAGTCTGACTTTGAATTGTAAAAACACTATAAATTTGCAACTCTCTTGTGAGTTTGGCCTTGTGGCACAAAATGGCTGCCATGCATCACTGTGGCCTGTTGCATAGCGACAGTAAGGCCTGCTCATAGATAATAGTATTGTGTACAGTCCATGGGATTGCTTCCCTCATTGTAAAACATCTGAAGGTTTTTGGATGAAAAGATACTATAAAGCATACACAGTTTAGCGATAAAGCAGTTTTTTTAAAGAGAATCATACCACTCTAGCCACGTTGCCAGTATTCTTTGTACTGCGTAACTACCCTGAGCTCTGAACGTCTGTACGACTGTGTGTGAAATATCTCAAGTCTTTCCCTTCCTCGTCTCCACTGCTTCAGATGATGGTCAATAGGACTACGGAGGTATAACCACTATGTCTACCACTCCAACCGTGACCATAAAACACATCACTTTTCTGTTTTGTCTTTATTTCCCTCACGTCTATAGCATTGCACGGTGGCAAATAGCCGCGGGTCTTTTGATTTTGTTCTGTAATGCTAATTATAAACTGGGTGGTTCAAGCTCTGAATGCTGATTGGCTGACTGCCATGGTATATCAGACCGTATACCATGGGTATGACAAAACGTTTTATTTTACTGCTAGAATCACATTGGTATCCAGTTTATAATAGCAATAAGCGACCTATGGGTTTGTGGTATTTGGCCAATATACCACGGCTAAGGGCTGTGTCCAGGCACTCCACATTGCATCGTGTTTAAGAACAGCCCTTAGCTGTGGTATATTGGCCATATACCACACCCCCCAGGCCTTAAGTACGCATGGCTATATTTTTTTTCACGCCTCAATAGTTTGTCTTTCAGTTATAAAATGATGTTATAAAAAATCTGTTAATTTTTTACTTTGTGCGTACTTTTGACTTCCTTTCTATTTTGATTGTTTGAGTTTCTGTAGTTGTATTGATGCTATGACAATCTCAGCAAGCTTGATTACTGAAAACCTCCAATACATTTCACCTCTAATACAAAACATTTCACACAAAGATGATAGACTTTTCATAATGATGAATAATGCTTTTTGACAGGGTGTTTGTTAACATATATAACACCTTTATGTTGTGTTGCACGCCATCTATTTATATTTTCCATGCACTATCAACTAAATTGATGTTATTTGACAAAACACAACATTTTGAATTGTTATAATGAGGTCAGTAGTGTCACATTTTTATAATTACAAGGAGCTTGAGATTAGATAAAGAAATATATCAATCCAAAAATATGTACATTATTCTTGCATTCAAACATGTTTTTCATACAGTATATTATACTCCCCAGTGCAATGTCATGATATTACATCAATCCCAAAGTATCCAGGTGCTTTGCAGGTGGTTTGCAGGACCAATAGCATGATGCATCGTGTCTCTTAATTTGCACCATTATCATCGATCAGCTTTAAATGTGTCATTTTGAATCATCGCGTAGTCCACAATTCTTCACACTTTTGTAAATAATGTTTTCACATTAAATCGGACCGTGACTTTCAGAATGGAAAGGTAAGCCAAGAATTTCACAATACTCCCACCTGCTTTGATTTCTCTCTGATTTTCTCTGAATTCCTAACATGACAATATGCAGTACAATTCCATAGTGCACTTTGGTGTTGATAAAAAATAGTCATGTTTAAAAAAATAAAAAAATAATAATTACATTTTCTTCTCTGTCCTGTAAATGTGTGCTTAACTAATACTGTATCAGTTGTTTGGTTGATATTAACAGTCTGTAACTAATGTAGGTGTATTTGGTTTTTATTTCCTTCATTTATGAATTATTATTATTTCTTTATTATTTCTTTAAACGTAGACACTATTGTTTCTATTTTGTTCTGACTGTAGGATCCCCAGTTGCATGGCGGAGATCTTTCTGAGTGTGTGTTTGTGTGTATGCGTACACTACGGAATGTGTGTGTACGTGCGTCATCGAATCATGATTTTCTGGAACTGAATTTTATGATTTCTTTCCTTCCCTTCATCTCTTGGGTTTCCTCCCTCTTCATTTAAAAAAAAATATATTTTGACTATTCATTTCCTTTTCTTTATTTTTTTGTTGACGTGATGCGACTGCTGCATGCTGGGATGGTGGAGGTCAAGGGTGAAGGGTCAGATTATGGGGTCATGAATGAGGCTACTATCTAACCCACTCTGTCTCTCTCCCTCCCGCTCTCTGTGTCCGCTCCCCTGTGTTACAGAGTGGATTCACGCCACTGCATATCGCTGCCCACTATGGAAACGTGAACGTGTCCACATTACTGCTGAACCGTGGGGCGGCTGTGGACTTCACAGCCAGGGTGAGTAGTGTACCATTACCTCTACCTTCTGATCTGGAGTTAGCTGTGCCTCCATTGTGCCACAAGGTCCTGGGCACTGAATAATATAGACCTTTACTGGGACTAGTGCACAGTTTGTAGGTAATAGGAAGGGCTACCCACACACTCTGCCAACCCTGCACAGAGTCCAAGAGCCATAAACAACAGGAGACTTTAAAATACGTACACACACGCTCTGAGCGAGTAGAGTGTACTGCTCTTTAGGAACCCACAGTCTGCTAATTATATGCTTTCTAGGACAATGACGCCTCAGAACTTCCCCTTTTCTCTGAATTATCATGTCAGTGTCTCCATCAGTCACTCAAGGGAAGACGTACTGTACTGTACAACCACTCAGACAGAAGTGAGGAACCAGGGGAATGGGAGAAAGCCTGTCTTTTTTAGGAGTTGAGACTCAAAGGCAGAGATAGGGACAGTGTTCTGTTCAAGCTGAAAGGTTACTTTAAGGTCACAGACTCAAGCGGTACTCTTCTTAACTCTCAGACTGTGTGTGTGCGTGCGTGTGTGTGTGTGTGTGTGTGTGTGTGCGCGCGCACGTGTGTGTGTGTGCATGTGGGTGTGTGTGTGTGTGTGTGTGTGAGAATCCTTTAATTTGCAGAAACGTAACACTCAAAACCCCTGTCATTTCTGCTATGTCACACTTTCTCAGGTGTTTTTAGTCACAGTCATCCTCACAAGCTGTGTCCCGCAGTGTTTTGGGCCAGGCGATCAGCTTTCACATTGTCAGGATTTCACAGACAGCAGAGGTGTGGCCAGACGCCATGACAACAGAACACATCCTAAGAGGATGAATGAACAGGAAGCCATTGTCAGCAATTCAATTCAATTAAAACTTTGTTGTCTCAGCAGGGAAATTCATTGAGGCATATTAGAAAGCATGAACTACCCCCACAGTCTGAAAAACAACATTAAACATAATAGAAACTGTGTTCTGGCCTTGTGACAACACCAATTGTATACAGTAGTATTATGGTTATATAACGGTAACTAACACACTTTTTTACATAGCGCTGTTCCGTACAATTGACCTTATTGTGCACAAAAAAACGTAATACTTCCAGGTCAACTGTAGTATGAATAACATTGTAAAGCACAATTTCTCCCCTTTCATGCTGGCCATCTCTGCATGATTGAAGAAGGCAATGAGCTCCGTCGGGTCTTTTGAAAAATGGCGGGTGGGGAAGCGAAACCTACTGCGTGATAGTGAAAGAGGGAGACATGTCTAGTTGGGAAACAGCTTTTTTTCACCCGATCTGTCCAACTTATCACCTCTAAAATGTAAATAAAACACTATAAAGAGTTTATATAATGTGTCATTACATACCTATTTGAAGGTTTGTGTCGAACTTGAATCGGGTTTTTAGGGCGGCTCTAAAGTTATCTTCAGAAGTAAACAGCGGCTGTCGCGGCTTTTGAGAGTCATGATGGCTTGCGGTGACGACGCAAATAATGAATGCATTCAGTTGTACAATTGGCTAGTTATCCCCCCTGACCCCTTACCTTGTCCCTGTCCTTGTCCCTGTCCCTGTCCCTCACCCTGTCCCTGTCCCTCACCCTGTCCCTGTCCCTCACCCTGTCCCTGTCCCTTTCTTGTTTTTAACCTGCGAGAGAAGCACCACACCTGGTGGAGAGAGGCTGTACGACACAGAATGAGTTGCATAATGAGTCCTCTACGTTATGTCATGACACGTCACCATTTAACGTACAGCGTCAGAGGGGTCCGTTTTTTTCTAACTTTTCTCCAATACTATCGGGCCATTACCATGTCAGTCAACGCTTGAATAGAAACGTAGGTCACACCCCGGATGTTGATGCCAACACAGTCGCTACAGTCCCAGTAGTTTTCATTGCAGCCTCGTTTGAATGCCGCGGATGTGCAAATTTGTGCGGAATGGGGTTAGTCACCGTTACCATTTAGATTTTAATGTGTCTTCCGTTGTGTTCTATGTGTTTCAGAATGGGATCACTCCCCTCCACGTGGCCTCCAAGCGTGGTAACACTAACATGGTGCGCCTCCTACTGGACAGGGGGTCTCAGATCGACGCTAAGACTAGGGTAAGTCCACGCACGCACACACACACACAAACACGCACACATACATACAGTACACTCAAAGAGTTACTAAACCCAGATGCACAACATCCCGAGACTTCTGGGAATGCTTGTGAAACAGACCAAACAGACCCGATTGGGGTTTGGGGTTGGTTCTTAATTTTCTGGAAATATAAAAGGCACAACCTAAATTGGAGTCAATGTCTTAAGTAATTGAACGTGTTATAACTCCAACCTCGTGAACGTGACAAACTGACACCTTTTCCTTTGGGTCAAGATCAACCTTTGATTTGTGCCTTTGATTTGATGGCCTGCACATGCTCAGTTCGGCGGGCATGACGACCGTTAGACCCGATGAGCTAAGTTAGCCAACGTCGCCATGCCATCACATACAAGCGTGATCAGAGATTTCTATTGGAGAAGCAGTTTCTAGTATCTTCATACTGTACTGTCTTTGGTACACACACACACATATATGAGTCTCTGTGTGTGTGTGTGTGTGTGTGTGTGTGTGTGTGTGTGTGTGTGTGTGTGTGTGTGTGTGTGTGTGTGTGTGTGTGTGTGTGTGTACTGTATGTAGGATGTATTGATCAGTATGAGAGAGGGTCAGTGAGTGTGTACTGTATGGGGGATGTATTGATCAGTATGAGAGAGGGTCAGATAGTGTGTACTGTATGGGGGATGTATTGATCAGTATGAGAGAGGGTCAGTGAGTGTGTACTGTATGGGGGATGTATTGATCAGTATGAGAGAGGGTCAGTGAGTGTGTACTGTATGTAGGATGTATTGATCAGTATGAGAGAGGGTCAGTGAGTGTGTACTGTATGGGGGATGTATTGATCAGTATGAGAGAGGGTCAGTGAGTGTGTACTGTATGTAGGATGTGTTGATCAGTATGAGAGAGGGTCAGATAGTGTGTACTGTATGGGGGATGTATTGATCAGTATGAGAGAGGGTCAGTGAGTGTGTACTGTATGGGGGATGTATTGATCAGTATGAGAGAGGGTCAGTGAGTGTGTACTGTATGGGGGATGTATTGATCAGTATGAGAGAGGGTCAGTGAGTGTGTACTGTATGGGGGATGTATTGATCAGTATGAGAGAGGGTCAGTGAGTGTGTACTGTATGGGGGATGTATTGATCAGTATGAGAGAGGGTCAGTGAGTGTGTACTGTATGGGGGATGTATTGATCAGTATGAGAGAGGGTCAGTGAGTGTGTACTGTATGTAGGATGTATTGATCAGTATGAGAGAGGGTCAGATAGTGTGTACTGTATGGGGGATGTATTGATCAGTATGAGAGAGGGTCAGTGAGTGTGTACTGTATGGGGGATGTATTGATCAGTATGAGAGAGGGTCAGTGAGTGTGTACTGTATGGGGGATGTATTGATCAGTATGAGAGAGGGTCAGTGAGTGTGTACTGTATGGGGGATGTATTGATCAGTATGAGAGAGGGTCAGTGAGTGTGTACTGTATGGGGGATGTATTGATCAGTATGAGAGAGGGTCAGTGAGTGTGTACTGTATGGGGGATGTATTGATCAGTATGAGAGAGGGTCAGTGAGTGTGTACTGTATGTAGGATGTATTGATCAGTATGAGAGAGGGTCAGTGAGTGTGTACTGTATGTAGGATGTATTGATCAGTATGAGAGAGGGTCAGATAGTGTGTACTGTATGGGGGATGTATTGATCAGTATGAGAGAGGGTCAGATAGTGTGTACTGTATGTAGGATGTATTGATCAGTATGAGAGAGGGTCAGTGAGTGTGTACTGTATGGGGGATGTATTGATCAGTATGAGAGAGGGTCAGTGAGTGTGTACTGTATGGGGGATGTATTGATCAGTATGAGAGAGGGTCAGTGAGTGTGTACTGTATGGGGGATGTATTGATCAGTATGAGAGAGGGTCAGTGAGTGTGTACTGTATGGGGGATGTATTGATCAGTATGAGAGAGGGTCAGTGAGTGTGTACTGTATGGGGGATGTATTGATCAGTATGAGAGAGGGTCAGTGAGTGTGTACTGTATGGGGGATGTATTGATCAGTATGAGAGAGGGTCAGTGAGTGTGTACTGTATGGGGGATGTATTGATCAGTATGAGAGAGGGTCAGTGAGTGTGTACTGTATGTAGGATGTATTGATCAGTATGAGATAGGGTCAGTGAGTGTGTACTGTATGTAGGATGTATTGATCAGTATGAGAGAGGGTCTGTAACGGTTGTCCTCCTCCTCTTCGTCCGAAGAGGAGGAGTAGGGATTGGACCAAAGCGCAGCGTTGTTATATGACATGATGATATTTATTAAAGTAAAGACGAACTTACATATACATGAAGAACGCATGAACAGGTACAGACTACATAAATAAACGAACAAACGAAACAGTCCCGTGTGGTGCACAGACACAGACACGGAAGACAACCACCCACAAACAAACAGTGTGAACAACCTACCTTAATATGGTTCTCAATCAGAGGAAACGTAAAACACCTGTCCCTGATTGAGAACCATATCAGGCTAAATGACAATGAACCTAAACATAGAAACACATAACATAGAATGCCCACCCCAACTCACGCCCTGACCAACTAAACACATACAAAAACAAGAGAAAACAGGTCAGGAACGTAACAGGGTCAGTGAGTGTGTACTGTATGTTGGTGTACTGTGTCGTGTCTTTGGCTATGCCAGATTAAGTGATATGACATGCTATTCTATAAAATCCTTTCTCCGTAATTAATATTACCTGATTGAGCTAATCATGTAAATGTAATTAACTAGAAAGTCGGGGTCCCACGAAAGAGTGTTTATAGAGCTGTTATCTTCCGAATAAACTCTTAAAGACCTAGTAATATTTTACATCAATAGCAGTCAATATTAATCGTCACCTTATTTCAGTCTCATCTGAAAGTTGTAAATTCTTGGTTATCTTCACGAACCCTGGCTAACAAGTTGAATCAGCAATACAAAATTGGGTTTAATTATTTATTTACTAAATACCTAACTAATCACACAGAATTACATATACACAGAATGAATCATACATTCATTACAAATTATGTCATAAAGGAAAACGTCCCTTGCGGACGGAAACAGATATGACAGCTGGTTACACAAAGGAAAGGAGGTTGGGTTTGAGTGAAAGAGCGGGAAGACTGAGGAACAAAAGGAGAACCCATGCTATCATAAATACAGTATCTTATGCATTCTAAATTACCGCCCATTTGGGAAAGGAAAATACAATAAACATTTACTCTGAGCTGCGCTTCGGTAGGTTGGTCGTAGATGCTGGCCGTGTTGGCCAACAGAGATCTTCCTGTCCTCAGAAGAATGTCTCTGGTGGTAAACTGGATACGTTGTAGTATCGTCGTTGTGTGTTAGACTGGATACGTCGTCCGTCCTTTCCTATCCTACGTTTACAGCTGCTGTTGCTAACTCAACGGCTAGGAGGTATCACTTCTGTCGTGAATAAGAGTTCAAAGTTCATACCATTCGCAACCAAAGCTCACGCTGAGGTTGGCTTCATTCTGTAGATATTATCTGAATCCTTCTGACATCAGACCGTCGTCCTAATGTACCCGGAACCGAAGGTTACATTTTCGTCAAGGGCTTATATAGTGGAGGGAGAGAAGGGTGTGTTTCATAGTTTATAACCCATGTCTCTTCACAGGGGCGGGCCACTGATGGAGCAGAGCTTTAATCTTATGAAAACCCAATTATCTCATTTGGAAGCTAAAACAACATTTAATCTTTTCACAAATAGTTTCATATTCAAACATTTAAATTGCACAACAATTCCATGTGAATCTGATAACTAGAATGTGTAGACTTTCCCAGAGACAGTTTATGTCGTCCTGTCATCAGTCATAATGTCTCAGAACTGACATCATATTCATTAAGTACCAACGCATATTTTCAACTGGTTCTATTACCGAAATATGGTTCCTTTCCCCCCACCGTTTGATGTTCCCAGATTCTCTATGTTTAACAAAGGCTATTCAAGAGTCCTTCAGTAGAGTCAAGAGAGAGAGGGGAGAAAGGTATTTATGGGGGGGTCATAAACCTTACCCACAGGCCAAGGTCATGACAACTGCATAGCTGCTGGATGTGTGTGTGTGTGTGTGAGTGAGAGCTGCAGATCAATGTATTTACAGCTACCCCACTAGAGAATAACTTGCTGAGCCTTAACACCCTCCATTTTGACCCGCTGTTATTCCTGTGTTCTTGGCCGTTTTGCTGCTCAGTCAGCTTAATGAATTAATTTAGGACAAAAACCACTCTCCCTCCTCTCTCAATCACTCCATCACTATAGCTCCCTCAGGTAGCCTGACAATCAATCCATATTTTGTGTCAGAAAACGTCCTTTTTTAAATAATGCGATAATGCGATATATTTGTGTCTATTACCAAGGTATTGAATCCTTTTATATAACGGTTGGGTCTAATCCTGAATGCTGAGTGGTTAAAACTGCATTCCAGCCTGTGTCTATTCCACAAGTTACCACCACAAGTTACCACCATACAACAGGTGTAGACCTTACAGTGAAATTCTTACTTACAAGCCCTTAACCAACAATGCAGTTTTAAGAAAATACCCCCAAAAAGTAAGAGATAAGAATAACAAATAATTAAAGAGCAGCAGTAAATAACAATAGCGAGACTATATACAGGGGTACCGGGTCAGAGTCAATGTGCGGGGACACCGGTGTAGTGGTAATTGAGGTAATATGTATTAAAGTTATTAAAGTGACTTTGCATAGATAACAACAGAGAGTAGCAGCAGTGTAGAATGGGGTGGGGGGGCAATGGAAATAGTCTGGGTAGCCATTTGATTAGATGTTCAGGAGTCTTATGGCTTGCGGGAAGAAGCTGTTTAGAAGCCTCTTGGACCTAGATTTTGGTTGCTCTGGTACTGCTTGTCATGCTGTAGCAGAGAGAACAGTCTGTGACTAGGGTGGCTGGAGTCTTTGACAATTTTTAGGGCCTTCCTCTGACACTGCCTGGTATAGAGGTCATGGATGGCATGAAGCTTGGTCCTGGTGATGTACTGGGCCGTACGCACTACCCTCTGTAGTGCCTTGCGGTCGGAGGCCGAGCAGTTGCCATACCAGGCAGTGATGTAACCCGTCAGGATGCTCTCGATGGTGCAGCTGTAAAACATTTTGAGGATCTGAGGACCCATGCCAAATCTTTTCAGTCTCCTGAGGGGGAAAAGGTTTTGTTGTGCCCTCTTCACGACTGTCTTGGTGTGCTTGGACCATGTTACAGACAGACAGGCAGCGTTTCTCAGCCTGTCGAAATCATGAATCAGCTGGCATCATTTTTATGGATATATACAAAGAAATATCAATAGAAAACAGGTCAAACAAAATGAAGTGCAGCTAGTTCTCAGTCTTTCCAGCTTCAGTTTGAAGTGATTGTGTTAGCTGTGTTGTTGGCTGATCCTCTGAACAACAGTGTCCTGACGAGTGAGCACATTTTCTATGCCAGGTGAAATCGTGCCTCATTAGCTCATTGTTATGGATGTATCCAAATACATGTCACTAGAAAACAGCTTAAACAAATGCCAAAGCAGCTACTTTGTTGTTATTCTGGCTGCCCTGTTTGACGTGACTGTAAGTTAGCCGTAGTTGGCTTGCTAGCGAAGGGATAAGAACGTTGCCAGCCAGTATGGCAATGGAACATTTAGAACCAACGACTGGATAGATATGAAACAAAAAGACTGAACGTCTCTTGCAACCGAACCGATAGAAGGAACGACACGCCGGCTTGGGTAGCAACCCTAGATTTGTATCGGGACTATATCTTGTGGAAGGATGAAATAGTATGAATAAATACATCAAAATAACGTTTTTTTATGAAAATATGTCAATCATTATTTGAATATGTCGGTAACCCGTTGGTAACCCATTGTCACGCCCTGGCCTTATTATTCTTTGTTTTCTTTATTATTTTAGTTAGGTCAGGGTGTGACATGGGTAATGTTTATGTTTTGTTGGTTTTGGGTGTTTATTTGGTAAAGGGGTTATGGGGTGTAGTAGATGGTTTTGTGTTGAGTGTATATGTCTAGCGTTGTCTATGTTGGTTAGTTATCTAGGAGAGTCTATGGTTACCTGAATGAGTTCCCAATTAGAGACAGCTGATTTCGGTTGTCTCTGATTGGGAGCCTTATTTAGGGTAGCCATAGGCTCTCATTGGTTGTGGGTAATTGTCTATGTAAGAACGTTAGTAGCCTGTATGTTTGTGCACAACGTTTGTAGCTTCACGGTCGTTTTGTTGTTTTGTTAAAGTGTTTTTGTGTCGTGTTCATCTTCGTGTTAAAATAAAAGAAGATGGCTTATTTTCCAACTGCTGCATTTTGGTCCGTTAATCCGCCACACGATCGTGACAGAATTACCCACCATCGGACCAAGCAGCGGAAAACAAAGCAACAGCAGCAATGTCAAGACTCCTGGACGTGGGAGGAAATTCTAGACGGGAGAGGACCCTGGTCACAGCCAGGGGAATATCACTGCCCCAAGGCAGAGATGGAGGCAGCACGGCGACACGGGAGGAAGCCCAAGAGACAGCACAAAAAATTTTTTGGAGGGGGGCACTTGGAGCAGTCGGCGAAGTTGAGGGGTGAGTCTGAGTGTGTCGAGGAGTTATTGGACAGATTGGAGGAGAGTGAACGAAGGGGAGATTATGAGACATTCGAAGAGTTGTTGACGAAATTGGAGGAGAGTGAAGAGAGAGAGCTGTTGGTTTGGCAGAGTATGCAATGCATTCTCCCTGAGGAGCGTATTAGCTGTCCGATGCCACCTGTGTCAGTTCCTCGTACTCAGCCTGAAACTTGTATTAAAGTTCCGGAAGATTTGATGCCGGCTATACACACCAGGTCTCCAGTACACCTTCACAACCCGGTGTGTCCTGTTCCTACTTTTTGCACTCATCCTGAGATGCATGTCCCCAGCCCGGTGCCACCAGTCCCGGCACCACGCACCAGGCCTACAGTGCGCCTCAGCCGGCAGGAGTCTGCCGTCTGCACAGCGTTGACTGAACTGCTCGTCTCCCCAGCGCCATCTGAGCCATCCGTCTCCCCAGCGCCATCTGAGCCATCCGTCTCCCCAGCGCCATCTGAGCCATCCGTCTGCAATGAGCCTGCAAAGCCGCCCGTCTGCCATGAGCCTGCAAAGCCGCCCGTCTGCCATGAGCCCACTGAGCCGTCCGCCAGACAGGAGCCGCTAGAGCCGCCAGCCAGACAGGAGCCGCTAGAGCCGTCCGTCAGACAGGATCTGCCAGAGCCGCCAACCAGACAGGATCTGCCAGAGCCGCCAACCAGACAGGATCTGCCAGAGCCGCCAACCAGACAGGATCTGCCAGAGCCGCCAACCAGACAGGATCTGCCAGAGCCGCCAACCAGACAGGATCTGCCAGAGCCGCCAACCAGACAGGATCTGCCAGAGCCGCCAACCAGACAGGAGCAGCCAGATCAGTCAGTCAGCCATGAGCAGCCAGATCCGTCAGCTAGCCATGAGCAGCCAGATCCGTCAGCTAGCCATGAGCAGCCAGATCCGTCAGCTAGCCATGAGCAGCCAGATCCGTCAGCTAGCCATGAGCAGCCAGATCCGTCAGCTAGCCATGAGCAGCCAGATCCGTCAGCTAGCCATGAGCAGCCAGATCCGTCAGCTAGCCATGAGCAGCCAGATCCGTCAGCTAGCCATGAGCAGCCAGATCCGTCAGCTAGCCATGAGCAGCCAGATCCGTCAGCCAGCCATGAGCAGCCAGATCCGTCAGCCAGCCATGAGCAGCCAGATCCGTCAGCCAGCCATGAGCAGCCAGATCCGTCAGCCAGCCATGAGCAGCCAGATCCGTTAGCCAGCCATGAGCAGCCAGATCCGTTAGCCAGCCATGAGCAGCCAGATCTGTCAGCCAGCCATGGGCCGTCCCTCAGTCCGGAGCTGCAGTCCCTCAGTCCGGAGCTGCAGTCCCTCAGTCCGGAGCTGCAGTCCCTCAGTCCGGAGCTGCCCCTTACCCTGGTGCTGCCCCTTACCCTGGTGCTGCCCCTTACCCTGGTGCTGCCCCTTACCCTGGTGCTGCCCCTTACCCTGGTGCTGCCCCTTACCCTGGTACTGCCCCTTATCCTGGTACTGCCCCTTATCCTGGTACTGCCCCTGACCCTGGTACTGCCCCTTACCCTGGTACTGGTCCTTAGTCCGGAGCTGTCCCTTAGTCCGGAACTCCCCCTTAATGCAATGGGGTTAATGTGGAGGGGGGTCGTTTGGAGGAAGCCTAGGAGGTGGTTAGGTACTGTGGTGACGTGGGGACTACGACCAGAGCCGGAGCCGCCACCGTGGAGGGGAGCCCACCCAGACCCTCCCCTAGACTGTGTATGGTGCGCCCGGAGTTCGCGCCTCAAGGGGGGGGTTATGTCACGCCCTGGCCTTATTATTCTTTGTTTTCTTTATTATTTTAGTTAGGTCAGGGTGTGACATGGGTAATGTTTATGTTTTGTTGGTTTTGGGTGTTTATTTGGTAAAGGGGTTATGGGGTGTAGTAGATGGTTTTGTGTTGAGTGTATATGTCTAGCGTTGCCTATGTTGGTTAGTTATCTAGGAGAGTCTATGGTTACCTGAATGAGTTCCCAATTAGAGACAGCTGATTTCGGTTGTCTCTGATTGGGAGCCTTATTTAGGGTAGCCATAGGCTCTCATTGGTTGTGGGTAATTGTCTATGTAAGAACGTTAGTAGCCTGTATGTTTGTGCACAACGTTTGTAGCTTCACGGTCGTTTTGTTGTTTTGTTGTTTTGTTAAAGTGTTTTTGTGTCGTGTTCATCTTCGTGTTAAAATAAAAGAAGATGGCTTATTTTCCAACTGCTGCATTTTGGTCCGTTAATCCGCCACACGATCGTGACACCCATTGTATAAAAGTAATAATTGGAAGATTTATTGTCCAGAGTTCATGTAAATATTGCATAGAAAGATAATGCAATTTGATCCTGACGTCACTATAACTTCCAATTAACTGCAGTAACTGTGTAGTAGCACGGTGGCTAGGAAAAACTCCCTAGAAAGGCCAGAACCTAGGAAGAAACCTAGAGAGGAACCAGGCTATGAGGGGTGGCCATAACAAAACATGACCAAGATGTTCAAATGTTCATAGATGACCAGCAGGGTCAAATAATAATAATCATAGTGGTTGTCGAGGGTGCAACAGATCAGCACCTCAGGAGCAAATGTCAGTTGGCTTTTCATAGCCGATTAGTTTGACATGGTAATGTATTTAACTAAGCCTTTGGTCCACTGCTAGTGGTTACTAGGCTTCCTGGGGCGGCAGGTAACCCAGTGGTTACTAGGCTACCTGGGGCGTCAGGTAACCCAGTGGTTACTAGACTACCTGGGTGGCAGGTAACCCAGTGGTTACTAAGCTACCTGGGGCGCCAGGTAACCTAGTGGTTACTAGGCTACCTGGGTGGCAGGTACCCCAGTGGTTACTAGGCTACCTGGGGCGTCAGGTAACCTAGTGGTTACTAGGCTACCTGGGGCGGCAGGTAACCCAGTGGTCACTAGGCTACCTGGGGCGGCAGGTAACCCAGTGGTTACTAGGCTACCTGGGGCGGCAGGTAACCCAGTGGTCACTAGGCTACCTTGGGCGTCAGGTAACCCAGTGGTCACTAGGCTACCTGGGGTGGCAGGTAACCCAGTGGTTACTAGGCTACCTGGGCGGCAGGTAACCCAGTGGTTACTAGGCTACCTGTACAGCAGCTAACTCAGTGGTTACTAGGCTACCTGGGCAGCAGGTAACCCAGTGGTTACTAGGCTCCCTGGGGCGGCAGGTAACCTAGTGGTTACTAGGCTACCTGGACAGCAGGTAACTCAGTGGTTACTAGGGAACTTGGGGCGGCAGGTAACCTAGTGGTTAGAGCGTTGGACTAGTAACCAAATGGTTTCTAGATCAAATCCCCAAGCTGACAAGGTAAAATCTGTCGTTCTGCCCCTAAACCTGAACAAGGCAGTTAAACCACTGTTCCTAGGCTGTGACTGAAAATAAGAATTTGTTCTTAACTGACTTGCCTAGTTAAATAAAGGTTAAATAAAAAATAATATACTACCACTGTTGACCTTGAGCCATGTGTGTTCATGTGAGGTTGGGGGGTTGTTTTATGTGTGTGTGTGTGTGTGTGTGTGTGTGTGTGCGTGTGCGTGCAGATTTGTTTTGTATCCCCTGTGTGTATCACAGGAGGTTGGTGGCACCTTAATTGAGGAGGACGGGCTTGTGGTAATGGCTGGAGAGGAATAGGTGGAATGGTATTAAATACATCAAACACATGGTTTGATACTATTCCATTCGCTCTGTTTCAGCCATTACTATGAGCCGTCCTCCCCTCAGCAGCCTCCACTGGGACTGTTTGTATGAACCGTATGTATCTGTGTGTGTGTGTGTGTGTGTGTGTGTGTGTGTGTGTGTGTGTGAATGATAGAGTCTGCAGAGCATGTGTTTGATGATGACCATCTGTGTGTTTTCTACAGGACGGCCTCACACCTCTACACTGTGCAGCCAGGAGTGGACATGACCCAGCAGTGGAGCTATTGCTGGAGAGAGGAGCACCTATGCTGGCTAGGACCAAGGTACACACAGACAAGGACATACACACACATGGACACTCACATGGACACTCACACATACATGGAGACACACACATGCATGGACACACACACACACACATGGAGACACACACATACTCCCTCTCTCTGACAATCTTCTCTCTCTCTCTGCAGAACGGTCTGTCTCCTCTCCACATGTCGTCTCAGGGTGACCACGTAGAGTGTGTCAAGCACCTGCTGCAGCACAAGGCGCCTGTTGATGATGTCACACTGGACTACCTGACGGCGCTGCACGTCGCCGCCCACTGCGGTCACTACAGAGTCACCAAGCTGCTGCTGGACAAGAGGGCCAACCCCAACGCTCGAGCGCTGGTAATACTCACGCTCCTATACCCACTAATACAATCACGGTCATTACAAGGACCATTACTGCAGGCCAATATGGTTCCTGGCCATTTTGACCATTTTGTCTCAAAGAGACAGAACAAAGTGTTGGAGTGAAAATAAGATGGCCTCTCATGTATGTCTCAACATGTCAACATGTCCCTACATGTGTATGTAGGTGTGTTTCATACATCATGTGTCTGGTGTGTGTGTCTGTCAGAATGGTTTCACCCCGCTGCACATCGCCTGTAAGAAGAACCGAGTGAAGGTGATGGAGCTGCTGGTCAAGTATGGAGCATCTATCCAGGCCATGACAGAGGTACGAGACTGTGGTCAGTCTGGCCACTTCAGATATGTGTTTTTGAACTTTTTTCATTACAAGCTTGGCAATATACACACAAGTACAACTACACCAGATTACACTGTTTACCATGCAACCACATACCCCTTTACTCTTAAACACTGTTCATATACTGTCCTGTTGATGTACTGTCCTGCTGATGTACTGTCCTGTTGATATACTGTCCTGTTCATGTACTGTCCTGTTGATGTACTGTCCTGTTGATGTGGGGTCCTGTTGATGTGGGATCCTGTTGATGTGGGATCCTGTTGATGTGGGGTCCTGTTGATGTACTGTCCTGTTCATGTACTGTCCTGTTCATGTACTGTCCTGTTGATATACTGTCCTGTTCATGTACTGTCCTGTTGATATACTGTCCTGTTGATATACTGTCCTGTTCATGTACTGTCCTGTTGATGTACTGTCCTGTTGATGTACTGTCCTGTTGATATACTGTCCTGTTCATGTACTGTCCTGTTGATATACTGTCCTGTTCATGTACTGTCCTGTTGATGTACTGTCCTGTTGATGTGGGGTCCTGTTGATGTACTGTCCTGTTGATGTACTGTCCTGTTGATGTACTGTCCTGTTGATGTACTGTCCTGTTGATGTACTGTCCTGTTGATGTACTGTCCTGTTGATGTACTGTCCTGTTGATATACTGTCCTGTTGATATACTGTCCTGTTGATGTACTGTCCTGTTCATGTACTGTCCTGTTCATGTACTGTCCTGTTCATGTACTGTCCTGTTGATGTACTGTCCTGTTCATGTACTGTCCTGTTCATGTACTGTCCTGTTGAGTTGGGGTCCCAGTAACTTGTGTTTTGACCAGAACTGGCTTCACATGCATGAACGGTGATAATACTTTGTAATGATGAAAACTCCCTCCCTCCCTCCCTCCCTCCCGATCCTCCCTCCGTCTCTCTCTCTCGCTCTGTCTCTCTCTGTCTCTCTCTCTCTCTCTCTCTCTCTGTTTCCCTCCCTCTCTCTCTCCCTCCCTCTCTCTTTCTCTCTCTCTCCCTTCCTCCAGTCTGGCCTGACTCCCGTTCACGTAGCAGCCTTCATGGGTCACCTCAACATCGTCCTGCTGCTGCTACAGAACGGAGCCTCGCCTGACATTAGCAACATTGTGAGTGATTGGGGTTAACGTCAGGACAGTGGGTGTGAGTGTGTACCTGTACGTGTGTGTTTGTGTCTGTGTGTGTATGTGCGTCTATGTGTGTGTGTGTGTGTGTGTGTGTGTGTGTGTGCGTGCATCTGTGCACATGTATGCTTCTCCTGATCCAGGTGTATGTTGTGTGCAGCGTGGGGAGACTGCTCTACACATGGCATCCAGGGCAGGACAAGTGGAGGTGGTGCGCTGTCTGCTGAGGAACGGAGCCATGGTGGACGCTAGAGCCAGAGTAACACACATTATCACAATACACACAACTCACCTCTCCGCTCCCACTTAGTACTAGTACTCACCATTCCCCTCCCACTTAGTACTACTCTACTCTACTCTCTACTCTGCTATATACTCTACTCCATACTCCATACTCCGTACTCTATACTCTACTCTATACTCTCTACTCTATGCTCTACTCCATATAATACTCTGCGGTATACTCTATACTCTACTCTCTACTCTACTATATAACCCATACTCTATACTCCAATCTATACTCTACTCTATACTCTACTCTATACTCTACTCTATACGCTACTCTACACTCTACTCTACACTCCACTCTATACTCTACTCTATACTCCACTCTATACTCTACTATATACTAATCTATACTCTATACCTCACCCAATACTATACTCTATACTCCACACTATACCCCACGCCATACCATACTCTATACCCTATACGCTACTCCATACTATACGCTATGCTCCACACTATACTCCACTATATACTCTACTCTATACCCTATACTCTGCTCTATACTCCGCTCTATACTCCGCTCTATACTCTACTCTATACTCTACTCTATACAATACTCTATAATATACCCTGTGCTCCACTCTATACTCTAATCTGCACTCTATACTCTACTCCATACTACCGTCTATACTTTGCATTATGCTCCACTCTATACTCCACACCATACTCCACTCTATACTCTGTTCTATACTCTACTCTATACTATACACTGTACTCTACTCTATACTCTACACTATACTCTACTCTACACTCTACTCTATACTATAATCTATACGATATACTCTACTCTCTACTCTGCTCTATACTCTCCTCTATACTCTACTCTATACTCTACTCTCCACTCTGCTCTATGTTCTGCCCTATACTCTACTATATACGCTATACTCTACACACTACACTATACTCTACTCTATACTTTAATCTACACGATATACTCTGCTCTATACTCTCCTCTATACTATACTCTATACTCTCCTCCATACTATACTCTATACTCGACGTTATACTCCACTCCATACTCCGCTCTATACTCTACTCTATACTCTACACTGTACCCCACTCTATACTATACTATGTACTCTTCTATACTCTGCTCTATACTATGCGCTATACTCCACCCTATACTCCACTCTATGCTCAAATCTATACTATATACTCTACTCTATACTCTACACTATACTCCACTCTATACTCTATACTCTACTCTATAATCTGCTCTCCACTCCACTCTATGCTATACACCATACTCTAACATACACTATATACTCTGCTCTATACTCCACTCTATACTCTACACCATACTTCACTCTGTGCTCTGCACTATACTCCACACTGTACTCTACTCTATACTATCTACTCTATACTCTACTCTATACTATCTACTCTATACTCTACTCTATACCCTAAACTATGCTCTGTATTCAACTCTATACTCTGCTCTATACTCTACTCTATTCTCTACTCTATTCTCTACTCTATTCTCTACTCTATTCTCTACTCTATACTATCTACTCTATACTATCTACTCTATACTCCACTCTATACCCTAAACTATGCTCTATATTCAACTCTATACTCTGCTCTATACTCTACTATATATGCTAATCTATACTCTATACTCTACTCTATACTCTACTCTATACGCTACTCTATACTCTATACTCTACCCTATACTCTACTCTACACTCTACTCTATACTCTACTCTATACTCTACTCTATACTCTACTCTATACTCGACTCTATACTCTACTCTATACTCTACTCTATACTATATACTCTACTATATATGCTAATCTATACTCTATACTCTACTCTATACTCTACTCTATACTCTGCTCTATACTCTATGCTCTACTCTATACTCGACTTTATACTCTACTCTATACGCTAATCTATACTCTATACTCTACTCTATACGCTAATCTATACTCTACTCTATACTCTACTCTATACTCTGCTCTATACTCTATACTCTCCTCTATACTCTACTCTATACGCTACTCTATACTCTACTCTATACGGTAATCTATACTCTATATTCTACTCTATACTCTACTCTATACTCTGCTCTATACTCTATACTCTACTCTATACTCTGTTCTATACTCTATACTCTACTCTACTTTATACTCTACTCTATACGCTAATCTATACTCTATACTCTACTCTATACGCTAATCTATACTCTATACTCGACTCTATACTCGACTCTATACTCGACTCTATACTCTACTTTATACGCCAATCTATACTCTACTCTATACTCTACTCTATACGGTAATCTATACTCCATATTCTACTCTATACTCTACTCTATACTCTGCTCTATACTCTATACTCTACTCTATACTCTGTTCTATACTCTATACTCTACTCTACTTTTTACTCTACTCTATACGCTAATCTATACTCTATACTCTACTCTATACGCTAATCTATACTCTATACTCTACTCTATACTCGACTCTATACTCTACTCTATACGCCAATCTATACTCTACTCTATACGCTAATCTATACTCTACTCTATACGCTAATCTATACTCTATACTCTACTCTATACTCTACTCTATACTCTGATCTATACTCCACTCTATACTCTACTCTATGCTCTGCTCTATACTCTACTCTCTACTCTATGCTCTGCTCTATACTCTGCTCTCTACTCTATACTCTCTTCTATGCCCTACTTTTTACTCTACTCTATACTTTAATCTACTCCTCTCCTCTACTCTACAGTAACTTCAGGAAAGTGGGCTGTAAAATAAAGCATTACTACCCTCATTAAACTTCAAGTACTGTAAAAATCATGTCACCCATAGCCTCAATCTCTCTGTGGACGTCTATAATAAAGTACATGTTCTACCCCCTATAACCTCCATGTCTCTGCCCCCACAAGGAGGACCAGACACCCCTCCACATCGCGTCTCGTCTGGGGAAGACTGAGATAGTCCAGTTGCTACTGCAGCATATGGCCCACCCTGACGCCTCCACTACTAACGGATACACACCTCTCCACATCTCAGCGAGGGAGGGACAGCTGGACGTGGCTTCAGTACTGCTGGAGGCAGGCGCCTCACACTCGCTGGCTACTAAGGTGGGTAGAGATAATACACGCACTCACACACACTCACACACACTCACAAATACCTACACATAAACTCACACACACCTACACACACACCTACATTTCTTTGCCTAAGCTCAAGCACACACACCTGTGCATCTTGTTGTGGTTTTTATGGGGATTTTTTTATGGATGGAATCCATCCCCTTCTTTCTGTGTGGATTATATCATAAATATATCTTGATTGGCTGTATGGCCTCTTTCACAGGCGCAGACTATGGGCCACTGTCAGTGTGACCTGGTTTAATCAATTCATGATTTATGATGCTTTGGAGAACCCCTGGCTTCTTCTCCTGAATTTAGCAAGTAGATGTCGACTTCTGTCACTGAAGGATATTCAACATCCATTGACACAACGATATATCAGTGCTAATTTATTCATATGCTCTGGGCTATGAGGTTTATGATGCAGTAAAATGCACCCATCTCTCTCCCTGCTCTCCCTTCTTCTCTCTCTCTCTCTCCCCCTCTTCTTCTCTCTCTATCTATCTCTCTCTCTCTCTCCTCCCTTCCCCCTCTTCTCCTTGTCTAATGGGGATAACAGGTGTGGCATTGTTAGCATCAACAACAGGACAGGGGCAGCGGTTTGCCCGTTGAACAACATCTTCCTAGACGTGCTCCTGTCTACCTCTGTCCCTAATCGCCTGTGTTTGATCTGTTAGATAGGTGCTGTTTTACACCCTATGGATTCTAATCTTTATCTTCTGTTTTTCACACCACCACCATTAGTGCCTCTCGTTCTCTTCTTATCTACACGTTGTTTCTGCTCGGATGTGTATTACATCAGAAATGAACCAGCGTTACACAGACAAAAGGATTCCCTCCCTTCATGGGCTGGGTCGTAAACACGGGAGACATGTGACATGGGAGTCCTATCACAACAGCCTAATGTGACAACGGCTAAAGAGCACCACCTGGTGGCTGCGTTGGCGATATGTCACTGATGAGGTTTTACTCTGTAAATTAGATTTGGGGGTATTACCTATGATTACATTAGCAATGTGGGTGCACAGAGATGTGTTGTTATTGTGCATCTTGTTAAATTGCATTATGTTTGGTTCACAGACATCATTAGTTGGCTGTGAATTTCTGATCCCTTTGGAAATTACGCTGTTATGAAGTAATTACTTTTGAATATACACTGAGTGTACAAAACATTAAGAACACCTGCTCTTTCCATGACATAGACTGATCAGGTAAAATCAGTTGAAAGCTATGATCCCTTGTTGATGTCACTTGTTAAATCCACTTCAATCAATGTAGATGAAGGGGAGGAGACAGTTTAAAGAAGGATTTTTAATCCTTGAGGCAATTGAGACATGGATTGTGTATGTGTGCCATTCAAAGAGTGAATGGGAAGACAAAATATTTAAGTGCCTTTGAATGGGGTATGGTAGTAGGTCCCAGGCGCACCAGTTTGTGTCAAGAACTGCAGCGCTGCAAGGTTTTTCACTTTCAACAGTTTCTCGTGTGTATCAAGAATGGTCCACCACCCAAAGGACATCCAGCCAACTTGACACAACTGTGGGAAGCATTGGAGTCAACATGGGCCAGCATCCCTGTGGAACGCTTTCGACACCTTGTAGAGTCCATGCTCTGACGAATTGAGGCAAAAGGAGGTGCAACTCAATATAAGGAAGCTGTTCCTAATGTTTTGTACACGCAGTGTATTTAATGAGCCTTATGCACATTGATGAAGATATAGATCGTGTTTGTTTCAGTCATTATAAAATGGTCGTCTGTATGTTGTCTCAATACAGAAAGGATTCACTCCCCTTCATGTGGCATCCAAGTACGGAAGCCTGGATGTGGTCAAACTTCTCCTGAAAAAAACAGCTCCCCCTGATTCTGCTGGGAAGGTAAGCATCATTACCATAAAACTCAAACTCTTAATCATTGTATAGTTTTGTGTTACATGGAGAAATAACTACACAGTAGAAAAGTCTATTTCTCACAAGGTGTGTTATATTTTCACAATATCAGACAATGCTCTGACCTATTTTAAATGATGAGGAATAGTCTGATGAGGAATAGTCTGATGAGGAATTATCTGATGAGGAATAGTTTGATGAGGAATACTCTGATGAGGAATAGTCTGATGAGGAATAGTCTGATGAGGAATATTCTGATGAGGAATAATCTGATGAGGAATAGTCTGATGAGGAATTATCTGGCTATATATTTTAAAAGTCTGTTGTTATTTCTGGTTGAGGCTATGTTGTCAGCGAGACTACCGGTAAGCAGAGTTTGATTAAATCAACTTTTAGTTTGATTAACTGCTGTTTATTCCTCTACTTTTAGGAAAGACAGATAACAGATATACTTTTTCTTCTTATTCTTTTTGAATAAGGACCCGCCCAGCGATCCTCCTGCTGCTTGCTCTTTAATATAAGCCTCGTTTTCCGTAACAAGCTGTAATAGAGCCCCTATAACTCAGCTTATTTATCATGTGTTGTGTATGTTGACCAGTGTTCTTAATGGCTGCTTGCTCCGCTAACCAGCCTGGTTTAATCCAATCTGCACTCACCTCGTCATCCTTGCAGAACGGCCTCACACCTCTCCATGTCGCAGCACATTATGATCACCAGAAGGTGGCGCTCCTGCTTTTGGACAAAGGGGCCTCCCCCCACACCACGGCCAAGGTGAGACCTCCATGAGGCCACTCTGGCACTCTCCCCAACAGGTGGGAGGAGAGACGTCGGTCAGCCTAGGGGTGGACAGTCAATGTGGTAGTGAAGCTGTGTGTGTGTGTGTGTGTGTGTGTGTGTGTGTGTGTGTGTGTGTGTGTGTGTGTGTGTGTGTGTGTGTGTGTGTGTGTGTGTGTGTGTGTGTGTGTGTGTGTGTGTGTGTGTGTGTGTGTGTGTGTGTGTGTGAGTGAGTACATCTCTAAAGGTATCTGTATGGCTGAATTTTTCTCTCTCACACACTCTCCCTCCAGAATGGCTACACCCCACTCCACATTGCGGCGAAGAAGAACCAGATGGACATAGCGGTGGTACTGCTGCAGTACGGGGCGGACACCAACATCCTAACCAAGCAGGGGGTCACCCCTCTACACCTGGCCTCACAGGAGGGGCACGCTGACATGGCCGCCCTGCTCATCGAGAAGGGGACTGAAGTCAACGTCCCCACCAAGGTAGGGCTACATCTTCCCATCCCTCTTGGTTTTAAACTGCTTATGTAACGCGGCCGTGGGTTTGAACCCACTCTTCAACGACTCACACATTAAAACCAAACTGAAAAGTAAAAAATGTACAAAGGCCTTCGTACTCTGGTCACAGATACTGACTGACACTCTTCTCTGAGACGTGATGTCTCTGTGCTTCTGAGGGGTTCAAATGAACAGGGCCTCTGATGTCAGTCTTTCTACTCGTGTTCTCTCCTTTCAGATCTCACTTTTTAGGGTCTTTAGTGAATATAGTTACGCTGTCAGTAAGGGCAAATCCTAACAGGTGGGGTTAGCTTTCACGCTAAAAAGACTCGTCGATATCTTTGTGATATTTTCTCCAAAAATGAGAGTTACACACACATATCTCAAGTTAGCATCCAGCCCTGTAACAACGGTAATGTAATAACAACAGTAATGTAATAACAACGGTAATGTAATAACAACGGTAATGTAATAACACCAGTAATTTAATAACACCAGTAAATGTAATAACACTAGTAATGTAATAACACCAGTAATGTAATAACACTGGTAATGTAATAACAGCAGTAAAAAAAAATTTTTTTTTTATTTAACCTTTATTTAACCAGGTAGGCAAATTGAGAATTTACAATTGCGACCTGGCCAAGATAAAGCAAAGCAGTTCGGCACATACAACAACACATAGTTACACATGGAGTAAAACAAACATACAGTCAATAATACAGTGAAAAATAAGTCTATATACAATATGAGCAAGTGAGGTGAGATAAGGGAGGTGAAGGCAAACAAAATATATATATAAATAAATAAAAATATAAAAAGGCCATGGTGGTGAAGTAAATACAATATAGCAAGTAAAAAAACACTGGAATGGTTGGTTTGCAGTGGAAGAAGGTGCAAAGTAGAGATAGAAATAATGGGGTGCAAAGGAGCAAAATAAATAAATACAGTAGGTAAAGAGGTAGTTGTTTGGGCTAAATTATAGATGGGCTATGTACAGGTGCAGTAATCTATGAGCTGCTCTGACAGCTGGTGCTTAAAGCTAGTGAGGGAGATAAGTGTTTCCAGTTTCAGAGATTTTTGTAGTTCGTTCCAATAACACCAGTAATGTAATAACAACGGTACATGTAATAACACCAGTAAATGTAATAACTATTGTATTTGTAATAACATTTCTATTTTTAAACCTGGTAAATGTAATAACTTGCTGGTAAATGTAAAAATGTTTTTAAGGTAAACATAATAACTTTTCCCGCTAATTGTAATAAGTTATTTCATTAACTAGTGAGTAACAACTTTTATTTATGAATAATGTAATAACTTCAACCAATCATGTTATAACATAACAAAATCAATGTTATTATGTGCTACTTCCCTCAATTGGATGCACATACCAGCACCCACAGCCAATTACAACACAAACAAACTCATGCACATCATACAGGAATACTCACTCACACTCACAAGCACACATTGAAATGTACACACATGCACAGTCGTGTACACACACACACACACACACACACTTAATTATTATTAATCAAGGTTATTATTACACGTTGTTGAATAACATAATAGCTTCAACCGCTAGTGTAATAGCCAAAATAGGAGACCTAGGTTAGAAACCAGTCTGTCCAATTGGTGCCGTGACCTGGATAGGTGTCTGTGAGGAGGTGAAATGGGTGGTGGAGTGTAACAAAAATAGTTCTGTAAACCATGCTTGAAGCTATATTTGAGGCTAAACATTGTTTGGAGTATGGCGTAAAACAATCTTATATTATGATATGGTAAGAGCAAGCTAAGACCAAGCTGTGACCAAGGTAAGACCAAGCTATGACCAAGGTAAAACCAATATAAAATATATTTTGATTTGTTTAACACTTTTTTGGTTACTACATGATTCCATATTTGTTATTTCATAGTTTTGATATCTTCACTATTATTCTACAATGTAGAAAATAGTCAAAATAAAGAAAACCCCAGGAATGAGTAGGTGTGTCCAAACTTTTGAGTGGTACTGTATATCAACAAATAATTTAGGAATCCATACATTATAAACAACAGAAAACAGAGTACATGTATTCATTGAGATGAAATAGTCATTTTACTAGTCCTTATGATGTTGCATGATGGTCCCTTTTTGTAGTTCCCAGTTTGTCCCAGGGGCATCCCCGAAGATGTTTTTAGGACTTTGTTGGGACGTTGCGTCATGGTCCCCTGAAGGTTATGTCTAGTTCCCAGTTTGTCCTGGAGACGTCCCTGAGGGCGTTTTTTGACGTTCTTGGGACGTTGTGTCATGGTCACCTGGGGTCCGACACATAACGAAAAGACATTACAGACAAAAGACTACAATTTACACACATTAACAATATTTACATGTAGTGTGTGTGTGTGTGTGTGTGTGTGTGTGTGTGTGTGTGTGTGTGTGTGTGTGTGTGTGTGTGTGTGTGTGTGTGTGTGTGTGCATCTATCAGTGACACATACATGTCAGTACATACACACAAAAAGTAGGTCACGGCATTGAGCCTTGAGGTGTTGCTTTATTTATTTTTTGAAACCAGGTTTGCTGTTCACTTGCTGTATTTGAGATGAAAGGGAATTCCATGCAATCATGGCTCGGTGTAATACTGTACGTTTCCTTGAATTTGTTCTGGACCTGGGGACTGTGAAAAGACCCCTGGTGGTATGTCTGGTGGGGTAAGTGTCTGTGTCAGTGCTGTACAGAAGTGGACTATGCAAACAATTTGGAAATTCCAAAGCATTGTTTCTTATTAAAACAAGAAGCGATGCAGTCAGTCTTTCCTCAACTCTTAACCAAAAGAGACTGGCATGCATAGTATTGATATTAGCCCTCTGATTACAATGAAGAACAAAATGTGCCGCTCTGTTCTGGGCCAGCTGCAACTTATCTAGGTCTTTCTTTGCGGCACTTGACCATATGACTGGACAATAATCAAGATAAGATAAAACTAGAGCCTGCAGGACTTGCTTTGTGGAGTGTGGTGTCAAAAAAGCAGAGCATCTCTTTATCATAGACGGTCCTCGCCCCATCTTTACAACCATTGAATCAATATATTTTGACCATGACAGTTTACAATCTAAGATAACACCTAGTAATTTAATCTCCTCCACTTGTTCAACAGCTGCTATATTCATTACCAGATTCAGCTGAGGTTTAGAACTTAGGGAATGATTTGTACCAAATACAATGCTTTTAGTTTTAGAAATGTTTAGGACCAGTTTATTACTGGCACGTATTCATAAACTGACTGCAACTCTTTGTTTAGGGTTGCAGTGACTTCACTAGCTTTGGTTGCTGATGCATATAGGGCGGAATCATCAGCATACATGGACACTCAGGCTTTGTTCATTGGTAAAAACAGAAAAGAGTAGAGGGCCAATAGAGCTGCCCTGAAGTACACCCCACTTTACATGTTTAACATTAGAGAAGGTTCCATTAATGAAAACTCTCTGTTTTTTATTAGATAGATAGCTCTCAATCCATGATATGGCAGAGGTTAAAAAGCCATATCACATGCGTTTTTTCAACAACAAGTTATCATCAATAATATCAAAGGCTACACTGAAATCTAACAGTACAGCTCCCACAATCTTCTTATTATCAAGTTCTTTCAACCAGCCATCAGTCATTTGTGCCAGTGCAGTACATGTTGAGTGCCCTTCTCTATAAGCATGCTGAAAGTCTGTTGTTAATTTATTCACAAAGAAATTGCATTTTATTTGGTCAAACAAAATCTTTAAATTCCTCATTAATCAATGGCGCCTTAACAGTTCTAACTGTCCGTTTCTTAACAGGTGCATGTTTTATAATACCTTCAAGAAGCAATTTCATAAATACATCAAGTGCAGAGTCTCCCGAGTGGCGCAGAGGTCTAAGACACTGCATCTCAGTGCACGAGGCGTCACTGTAGTACCTGGTTTGAATCCACTCTGCATCACATCCGGCCGTGGGAGTCCCATTGGGAGTTCCATTGGGCGGCGCACAATTTGCCCAGCGTTGTCCGGGTTTGGCCCTGGTAGGCCGTCATTGTAAATAAGAATTTGTTCTTAACCTTTCACGCCTCACTACCCCGGGTCCGGGAGCACCCCCCCCACACTGAGTAGCATCGCTAGCATAGCGTCACAATTAAATAGTAGCATCTAAATATCATTAAATCACAAGTCCAAGACACCTAATGAAAGATACAGATCTTGTGAATAAAGCCACCATTTCAGATTTTTTAAATGTTTTACAGGGAAGACAAAATATGTAAATCTATTAGCTAACCACGTTAGCAAAAGACACCATTTTTCTTTGTCCACCATTTTTTCTCTCCACCAGTAGCTATCACCAATTTGGCCAAATAAAGATATTGATAGCCACTAACCAAGAAAAAACCTCATCAGATGACAGTCTGATAACATATTTATGGTATAGGATAGGTTTTGTTAGAAAAATGTGCATATTTCAGGTATAAATCATAGTTTACAATTGCACCCACCATCACAACTCGACTAGAAAAAATACAGAGCAACGTGTATTACCTAATTACTAATCATAAAACATTTCTTAAAAATACACAGCGTACACTAATTGAAAGACACAGATCCTGTGAATCCAGACAATATTTCAGATTTTCTAAGTGTCTTACAGCGAAAACACAATAAATCGTTATATTAGCATACCACATGTGCAAACGTTACCAGAGCATTTATTCTAGCCAAAGAGAGCGATAACGTAATCATCGCCATAATATATAAATTTTTTCACTAACCTTCTCAGAATTCTTCCGATGACACTCCTGTAACATCATATTACAACATACATATAGAGTTTGTTCGAAAATGTGCATATTTAGCCACAAAAAACTGTGGTTAGACCATGAGAAAAGTAGCCCAGCTGATCAGAAAATGTCGTGCACCATATTAGACAGTGATCTAGTCTTATACATAAATACTCATAAACTTGACTAAAAAATACAGGGTGGACAGCGATTGATTGACAATTTAATTCTTAATACAATCGCTGAATTACATTTTTTTAATTATCCTTACTTTTCAATACAGGTTGCGCCAAGCGAAGCTATACCAAACAAAATGGCGGCATAAGCCTTTAACATTTTTCGACAGAAACACGATTTATCATAATACATTTTTCTTACTATGAGCTGTTCTTCCATCAGAATCTTGGGCAATGAATCCTTTCTTGGGACTAATCGTCTTTTGGTCGACAGCTGTCCTCTTGCCATGTGGAAATGCCCACTAACGTTCGGCATGAACTGGAAAAGTGCCCAGCGGTTCAAAGTGTCTCAGAAAGAAATGCCTCAAAATCGCTCTAAACGGATATAAATTGCTATAAAACGGTTCAAATTAACTACCTTATGATGTTGTTAACACCTATAACGAGTAAAAACATGACCGGAGAAATATTACTGGCTAAACAACAGGTTGGAAGGCGGCGAGTCCGACGTCCTTCGTGCGTCAGGCGCAGGCAGCCAAAGGAAGT
Organism: Salvelinus fontinalis; assembly: GCF_029448725.1. Lineage (NCBI taxonomy): Eukaryota > Metazoa > Chordata > Actinopteri > Salmoniformes > Salmonidae > Salvelinus > Salvelinus fontinalis. The sequence goes on from NC_074675.1 coordinate 47,895,374, forward strand.
TACTTCCGGTATTTGGTGATTTATAGAGGCACTGATTGCGCAATCGACTCCATTCAAAGCGTCATCACGTACTGACATCCAGGGGAAGACGTAAGAAGTGTCTGTTTCTCCATAGCATTTACACAGACCTTTAAACCGACCTGGGATCAGGGGCCAAGATGTCTGAAATCTGACTCCCTGTCTGAAATCTGACTCCCTGGCTATAGAAACTAGAGAGTGTTTTCTATCCAATAATAATAATAATATGCATATTGTACGAGCAAGAATTGAGTACTAGGCAGTTTAATCTGTAGAGCAAATTATGCTAATGCGAAACAGCACCCCCTATATTCGCAAGAAGTTAACTGACTTGCCTAGTTAAATAATTTTTTAATAAAGGCAGGGTGCTCCTTATTAATCACATCAGACCAACAAATATCTTTTACATCATCCACATAAGAGTCACAGCAAAATCGTCTGCATGATATCTTACACACCAGCTTTTGGAACCTTGGCTTTCCAGCATCCAAGGTGTATTTATACAGCCCTCACTTTGTCCTCGGACTCCATCCAGGTCTCATGTGGGGATTCTGCAATTCCATCCACAACAATGTTGATCTGATTTCTCTGTCATTGTTATCATTTAGTCACATACAGAACTGATGTCCTCTCTCAATGACTTACAGATAGCTGTCATCTTGCTGTTCTCCTGTTTAAACCCATCAAGCTGACCCTGGGTGAACTGCAAACTGTTCTTCAGGTCCTGGACCTCTCTGGTCAGATCGCCCATTATTTTATTACTCCACCAATATTTGGACACAACACTATATTCATGTTGTTGTAACAACTGCTTATAGAACTATTTTTGTTTGTTTAAAAGATCCTTCACCTGTGATAGAGAGACACCACTATCCTCAACGGTACTCCCACCAGCTTTGGTCTTTGTCATGGTAGGAATGTAGACTGTTACTGCTCGCAGTTCCAGACAGGGCAGGTCACAGGGCAGGTCACAGGGCAGGTCACAGGGCAGATGGAAACACCAACAAACAGCAGGGATTCAAACAGTCACACTCCCGAGACAATCCGTGGACCTAGCTGCAAGAGCTTTGGCTCATCCCACTCTAGCGACTCCTTGTGGTGGGCCAGGCGCCTGTAGGATACCTTGGTTGTCAGGTGAAAGGTGTTTCCTCCGACACATTCATGCGGCTGGCTTCCGGGTAAAGTGGGCGGGTGTTAACCTGTCTAGGATCAGCGTGGCGCTAGCGGCACTCCCCCCCCCCCCCCACTGAAAAACCAGTGCCGCGAAATTCAAAAAAAATATTTTTTTAAAATATTTAACTTTCACACATTAAAGTCCAATACAGCTAATGAAAGACACAGATCTTATGAATCCAGTCAACATTTCCGATTTTTAAAATGTTTTACAGGGAAGACACAATATGTAAAGATGTACATCTATTACCTAAAAACACATTAGCATAATCCACCATCTTTTATTTGTCCACCAACACCAGTAGCCATCACCAATTCGGCTAAACTAAGATATTTATAGCCCCTAACCAACAAAAAAACTCATTAGATGACAGTCTGATAACATATTTATGGTATGGGATAGGTTTTGTTAGAAAAAAGTGCATATTTCAGGTATATGGCATAGTTTACAATTGCACCCACCATCACAAATGGACTAGAATAATTACAATGAGCAACGTGTTTACCTAACTACTAATCATCAAACATTTCGTAAAAATACACAGCATACACGAATTGAAAGACACAGATCCTGTGAATACAGACAATATTTCAGATTTTCTAAGTGTCTTACAGCGAAAACACAATAAATCGTTATATTAGCTTAGCACATAGCAATTAGCAGCCCAGCATTGATTCTAGCCAAAGTGAGCGATAAAAGTCAACATCGCCAAAAGATATTAATTTTTTCACTAACCTTCTCAGAATTCTTCCGATGACACTCCTGTAACATCACATTACAACATGCATATACAGTTTGATCGAAAATGTTTATATTTAGCCACCAAAATCATGGTTAGACAATGTGAAATGTAGACAAGCTGGTAAAGAAAACGTCCTTGCGCCACTTAGACAGTGATCTACTCTTATACATAAATACTCATAAACGTGACTAAAAAATATAGGGTGGACAGGGATTGATAGACAATTTAATTCTTAATACAATTGCGTTATTACATTTTTTAATTTATCCTTACTTTTCAATACAGTTTGCGCCAAGCGAAGCTACGTCAAAAAACATGGCGTCCTAAGCCACTAAAATGTTTCGACAGAAACACGATTTATCATAATAAAAATGTCCTACCTTGAGCTGTTCTTCCATCAGTATCTTGGGCAAAGGATCCTTTCTTGGGAGAAATCGTCTTTTGGTGGAAAGCTGTCCTCTTGCCATGTGGAAATGTCAACTACGTTCGGGATGAACTGAAAAGCGTGCCCAACTTTTCACATCGTTGCAAAAATAAATGTCCCAAAATCGCACTAAACGGATATAAATTGCTATAAAACGCTTTAAATTAACTACTTTGTGATGTTTGTAACTCCTATAACGAGTGAAAAGATGACCGGAGAAATATAACAGGCTAAACTAACGCTTGGAACAGGAGAGGGTCGGTGTCTTCCACGCGCGTTACGCAGCAAGAAAAGACTTGCTAGCTAAAGGTTTTTTTCATTTGTAGGGCCTGTGAACGAGCAATCGAGCCCGTTGGAATCGTCATCACGTAAAGGCATCCAGGGGAAGACGTAAGAAGTGTCCGTATAGTCATAGCAACGACAGTGCCCGTTTAAATGACTTCAGAAAAGTGGCCAACGTTTCTCAAATCTGACTCCATGTCAGGGAAATTGCTGTAGAATGGGCTCTGTTCCACTTAGAGACAAAATTTCAACTCCTATAGAAACTATAGACTGTTTTCTATCCAATAATAATAATAATATGCATATTGTACGATCAAGGATTTTGTGGGAAGCCGTTTAAAAAATTAGCCACATTAGCATAAATAGTCTAAACAGCGCCCCCATCCCCAACAGGTTAAGAAGCGCGGTTAGGGGGGTCATGACTCGACTTTCGCCTCCCGAGCCTGTTGGGAAGTTGCAGCGATGAGACCAGATCGAAATTGGGGAGAAAAACGGGTAAAATACAAAAAATACAACAACAAAAAAGATAGGTTAGCGTATGAGCCAACAATCATAAGCTACTTCTCTGGAGCAAAATAGAACTGCAATTGTTCCTTGTAATAGAGTGAACGTCCTAAACCTTAATGTGGTGGTATACAGTATGTTGACAATTATTCAAAAATAAGTCAGTTAATGCATAGTTATTTTGCAAAAGAAAACCACAACGAAGATACGCGTTTTAAAAACCCGGATCCGGGAGCACCCCCGTCAGTAAAAAAGTTGACTAGCATAGCCTAGCATAGTGTCACAAGTAAATACTAGCATCTAAATATCATTAAATCACAAGTCCAAGACACCAGATGAAAGATACACATATTGTGAATCCAACCATCATTTCTGATTTTTAAAATGTTTTACAGGGAAGACACAATATGTAAATCTATTAGCTAACCACTTTAGCAAAAGACACCACTTTTTTTACTCCACCAGTTTTTTACTCCATCAGTAGCTATCACAAATTCGACCAAATAAAGATATAAATAGCCACTAACCAAGAAACAATTTCATCAGATGACAGTCTGATAACATATTTATTGTATAGCATATGTTTTGTTAGAAAAATGTGCATATTTCAGGTATAAATCATAGTTTACCATTGCAGCCACCATCACAACTCTCACCAAAGCGACTAGAATAACTACAGAGAGCAACGTTTATTACCTAATTACTCATCATAAAACATTTCTTAAAAATACACAGCGTACAGCAATTGAAAGACACCGATCTTGTGAATCCAGACACTATTTCAGATTTTCTAAGTGTTTTACAGCGAAAACACAATATAGCGTTATATTAGCTTACCACAATAGCAAACATCACAACAGCATTGATTCAAGCCAAACATAGCAATAACGTATAAACCACCAAAAAATATTAATTTTTTCACTAACCTTCTCAGAATTCTTCAGATGACAGTCCTATAACATCATATTACACAATGCATATAGAGTTTGTTCGAAAATGTGCATATTTAGCGGCACAAATCGTGGTTATACAATGAGAAAAGTAACCAAGCTGCAAAGAAAATGTCAGGAGAAATCTTGGGAAAGGCACCTATTCTAATCGAAAACTATTCATAAACTTGACTAAAAAATACAAGTTGGACAGCAAATGAAAGATAAATTAGTTCTTAATGCAATCGCTGAGTTAGATTTTTAAAATTAACGTTACTGCGCAATACAGCGTGCGCTAAAGCGAGACCACCCCATAATTCATGGCGGAACTATTATTTGACATTTGTCAACATAAGTACGAATTAACAGCATAAAGACTGCTTACTATTAGCTGAGCTTCCATCAGAATCTTGGGCAAGGTGTCCTTTCTCCAGAACAATCGTCTTTGGGTTGAAAGATGTCCTCTTGTCCTGTCGAAATAGCCGCTAACGTTAGCCACCCACTGGAGCGGTGTCCAACTCGTGAAAGCCCATGACAAAGAAATCCCAGAAAATCGCAATAAACTGCTATAAACTGCTATAAGTCAGTTTAAATTAACTACCTTATGATGTCTTTAACACCTATAACGAATAAAAACATGACCGGAGATATAGAACTACTAAAACGAAAGCGTTTGCAGGACGCCATTTTGATGTCTTCTTGCGCCAGGCGCACCGTTGAAAACGACGGTACTTCCGTTCCACGGTCTATATATAGGGACCAGATTGCGCAATCCATTCAAATTCTCCCCGCTTACTGACATCTAGAGGAAGACGTATGCAGTGCATGTAGCCCGATGGCTTACATGGGGACTTATAAACTGACCTCAGAACAGGGACCTCGATTTCTGAAATCTCACTCCCTGACAGGAAAAGTGCTGCAGAATGAGTTCTGTTTCACTCAGATAAATAATTCAAACGGTTTTAGAAACTAGAGAGTGTTTTCTATCCAATAGTAATAATAATATGCATATTGTACGAGCAAGAATTGAGTACGAGGCAGTTTAATTTGAGAACGATATTTTACAAAGTTGAAACAGCACCCCCTATATTGACAAGAGGGTAACCTTTTCCAGCTTTATGCAAGTCAACAATTCTTAATCTTCGGTCCTCTGAGATCTCTTTTGTTTGAGGCATGGTTCACATCAGGCAATGCTTCTTGTGAATAGCGAACTCAAAATTTGTGTTTTTTATAGGGTAGGGCAGCTCTAACCAACATCTCCAATCTCGTCTCATTGATTGAACTCCAGGTTAGCTGACTCGTGACTCCATTTAGCTTTTGGAGAAGTCATTAGCCTAGGGGTTCATATACTTTTTCCAACCTACAGTGTGAATGTTTAAATGATGTATTCAACATAGTCAAGAAAAATACAACAGTTTGTGTGTTATTAGTTTAAGCACACTGTTTGTATAGTGTTGTGACTTAGATGAAGATCAGATCAAATTGTACGCAGAAATCCAGGTAATTCCAAAGGGTTCACATACCTTTTCTTGCTGCTGTACATAAAAAATCTGAAAGTTATTACAAATAGAAAAGATTATTACATTTACCAGTGTTATTACATTTACCAGTGTTATTACATTTACCAGTGTTATTACATTTACCAGTGTTATTACATTTACCAGTGTTATTACATTTACCAGTGTTATTACATTTACCAGTGTTATTACATTTACCAGTGTTATTACATTTACCAGTGTTATTACATTTAGCAGTGTTATTACATTTACCAGTGTTATTACATTTACCAGTGTTATTACATTTAGCGTTATTACAAGTCCTCAGTTGTGATTACAGAGCTTCTGCATGGCTTACGAGAATGTAGCAGGAATTAAGTTAAAAGAGGGATGGAGAGCTGTTTCATGGCTATTTTAGGAACAGTAAGTTTGCTGGTGCCCAGTGCTGTAGATGGATGAGTCACAGCGAGGGATGTGGGAGGTTAGTACACTGCCGTGACGACCATGGATGTCTGCCCACGCGTATTGCATCGATCCTACTTAATTGTCCCTGTCTGTAGGCGAAAGCGAGACACACACCTGCTCGCATTTACGCACCTACACACGCTTATACGCATGCACGTACTAAACATACATACGCATATGAATACAGGACATGCACATACTAAACATACATACGCATATGAATACAGGACCTGCACACAAACACATGTGCGCACATACGCACACAAACGCACATGCACGCACACACAAGCGCACACTTTATAGTCCCGCCCAGACACACATTGTCTTAGAAATGTAGATTAGGCATGCAGGGCCGTCAGTCACCCTCCTCTATCCCCATTTATCACAGGGATTTGTCTCAAACATAAACCCCCAATTTATTCCTCCTTTAACCGTTTTCCAATCCGCTCATTCTTCATCCAGCTCTATCACTGAACCCCAGACAGACCTGAGTGGATGTAGATATATCACTGCTTTACCAGCAGACTTAGTCTGCCTTGTCATATATACTGTACCGATGACAAATGCAAACTATCTCGTTGATAACACCTGGTGGAGTGTATCTGCACTCTGCATTAGTGAAACGTGTCACAAAACCCAAATACCCAATCTCACATTTCCTCCCCTGTCAACGCGTAATTTCCTGTTTTGGTGGTAAAGGTCGCCTGTCACTCAAAACTCCCTCGATATTTAGGGGAACCATGTAACCTAATGTAACCACATACAGTATCTATGGACAATCTCCCGTCTATAGTTACACTATACAGTGTGCTAATTGATTGATTTAGAGATGTGGTGAGTAACATATTGTAACATATTGTCCCTTCAGAGTGGCCTCACCTCCCTCCATCTTGCTGCCCAGGAGGACAAGGTGGTTGTCAGTGAGATACTGGCTACAAATGGAGCCAACCTGGACCAGCAAACTAAGGTATGGACAGAACTTACATCCATTTAATTTGAACATAGAATAACCACTGTACTGGAATGATGATAAGGCACTATTATTTATCTTTGATAATGTTAGTAGATGTGTTTTGATAATGTTAGTAGATGTGTTTTGATAATGTTAGTAGATGTGTTTTGATACTGTGATTTATTATTCTCTTCCAGTTGGGCTACACTCCACTGATTGTAGCGTGTCACTATGGAAACGCCAAGATGGTCAACTTCCTCTTACAGAACGGAGCTAGCGTCAACGCCAAGACCAAGGTAATAAACCATACACAAAACTGCCACAGTGCATTTATAATGGGGTTTGTTGCATATCGGAAAGCATAAGAAAGGTATATAGTGTATGATAAAGCACTTAAGCACTTTTTCTCTGTGTTATGAATGTTCACGTTTGAATCTCTTAAATTTCCAGGCCTTGCCAGACAGTCATTAAAGTCAGTACTTTCTCTTCTCAGAATGGGTACACTCCCCTCCACCAAGCAGCACAGCAAGGAAACACACACATCATCAATCTACTGCTGCAGAATGGAGCTAAGCCCAACAACATCACCGTGGTGAGTGGACTAGCTGCTGAACACACACACACACACCTACACACACACACACACACACACACACACACACACACACACACACACACACACACACACACACACACACACACACACACACACACACACACACACACACACACACACACTTATATGTCTTTCTCCCATTCCAACAGAATGGTAACACAGCTCTGGCCATCGCCCGGCGACTGGGCTACATCTCTGTGGTGGACACACTCAAGGTGGTCACCGAGGAGATCATTACCTCGACAACCGTGAGTCATTCAACTATCTCAGTCCAACAGCCCTTCACATCTTGGCTGAAATCACAGTATTTACACATGGTGTTTATTTAGCCTGTGAGGGGCAAATCCTAACTTCCACTTGAGTTGAATTTTCACTTAATTTTGCGTTAATGACAATAGTAGACTAAGTGACAATTTGACTTAAGTTAAATGTAGCATTCGTCCCTCAAATTGTAATGGGATTCGTCTGTTTATGTTGTCTAGACGGTAACAGAGAAACACAAGATGAACGTTCCTGAGACCATGACTGAAGTCCTGGATGTCTCTGATGAGGAGGGTGAGTTTGACACTTGATCCAGTCACTAGCCATCTGTATATGACCAGCAAAATATATAAAGATATGTATTCTAAACTTCAGTCTATTTATGTGGTTGATTTAGTGGTTTGGCCTACTAGCACCTCAGTAAGCCTGACTTCAAACCCTGTCCCAGTTTCCCTGTACACTCTTAGAAAAAAGGTGCCATCTAGAACCTAAAATGGTTCTTCAGCTATTCCCATAGGAGAACCCTTTGAAGAACCCTTTTTGATTCCAGGTAGAACCCTTTTGGTTCCAGGTAGAACCCTTTTGGGTTCCAGGAATAACCCTTTCCACAGAGGCTTATACATGGAACCCAAAAGCGTTCTACCTGGAACCAAAAATGGTTCCCCTGTGGCGACAGCCAAAGACACCCTTTTTTATAAGAGGGTAGACATCTCATTTAGCCTGCCCCAAGTCCTTCCCGTTTCTCCATAGCCCAATCCTAGTGTGTGTTGGTTGTGGTCGGCTAGTTTCTCACTGTACTGTACACTGTACAGGCCTGCAGACTGTACCCACAGGGCTGAAACAGAATGAGGATGCTGTTCTGTCAGATGACTCCATGGATTTAGAAGGTACACCGTGTCAAGGTTGCCGTGGTGAATGCTATTGACGAGTGTGTGGCGGTTTGTTGTCGTCGTGGTAATTCGCATGGTGTGAGATTCCTCTGCAATGGTTGTGTATAACAAGCTGTCATGGATGCGGCTTAGAGTATAAACTTGAACCTGTTACCAACCTCAACCACTGTTGGTAGGGGGTTTTGATTCGAACACAGTGCGGTGAAATCAAGATTGTGATATACACATTTAGGGCCACGAGTCTAAATGGGAAATACTGGATATCATTGCGAAAAGCATTAGTGTGGACAACAAACTACACGGATACTAATGATGTCTGTGTCCCATTGAATGTTAATGCGACAGTGATTTTGTTTTGAAACGCTCCTTGATAATCAGCTAGGGGAAGCAGTGGTTTGAAAAGCGTTTAAATATTCAGATCCACCATGCTCTGAGCCCTTAATAAATTCTACCCCGTAGAGTGTGTCATTAAACTTCTAGCAAAAAGACACTTGTTTTGCTCTAGGATGCCCACAGGCCTCACACGACTCGTCTGAAGGTCCCTGGTACCAGTTGAAAAAAATAATGGAAGTATATATGGAGACTGTTTAATGCCAAAAAGATGGGGTTAAATACAAAAAGCTTGTCCGTAAACAAACCTGGAAGATAGTTTCACCCTAAGCAATTTCAAATCCCCACTTTGAAATGCTGTGAACTCATATGAGATCTCACATGCCATGGCCCGGAGAGCCTGAATTACAGTATGTAGGCTGGGGAGAAGTGTGAAATGAAGCAAGACAATTTCCCAGGACATAGACATATCTGATATGTGCAGAAAGCTTAAATTCTTGTTAATCTAACTACACTGTCCAATTTACAGTAGCTATTACAGTGAAAGAATACCATGCTATTGTTTGAGGAGAGTACACATTTTCTGAACTTGAAAATGTATTAATAACCCAATTAGGCACATTTGGGCAGACTTGATACAACATTTTGAACAGAAATGCAATGGTTCATTGGATCAGTCTAGAACTTTGCACATACACTGCTGCCATCTATTGGCCAAAATCTAAATTGTGCCTAAGCTGGAATAATACAGTGTGGCCTTTCTCTTGCATTTCAAAGATGATAAAAAGAAAATGAAAAGAAAAACGTATGTTTTTTTCTTTGTATTATCTTTTACCAGATCTAATGTGTTTTATTCTCCTACATTCATTTCACATTTCCACAAACTTCAAGGCGTTTCCTTTCAAATGGTATCAAGAATATGCATATCCTTGCTTCAGGTCCTGAGCTACAGGCAGTTAGGTTTGGGAAAGTCATTTTAGGCAAAAATTGAAAAAAAGGGTCCGATCCTTAATCCCCTAAGCATGTTGGCATAATAAAAAAATCCCCATGAAAATCTGTCAGTTTAAGCTAGAGATATCTTTTTTTTGCATTGGATGTGTCTGAATCCACCCCCTATGTCGGTGAAAGGTAACAGCACTAGAGCGGTGTTTGTCAGACCATGAGACATCCTGAAAATCGTTCTTGTCACAAAATCGGCTGTGGCGTCGGTTTGGTCTACAAACTATTAGCCCTCTATGGAAAGATGAGACTATCACGAACATGTACATGTGGGCTGTTTTGCTCTTGGACGCCCACAGGCCTCACAAGACTCGTCTGAAGGTCCCTGGTACCAGTTGAAAAAATGTATGGAAGTACAGCTGAAGTCGGAAGTTTACATACACTTAGGTTGGAGTCATTAAAACTCGTTTTTCAACCACTCCACAAATGTCTTGTTATCAAACTATAGTTTTGGCAAGTAGGTTAGGACAGCTACTTTGTGCATGATACAAGTCATTTTTCCAACAATTGTTCACAGACAGATTATTTCACTTATAATTCACTGTATCACAATTCCAGTGGGTCAGAAGTTTACATACACTAAGTTGACTGTGCCTTTAAACAGTTTGGAAAATTCCAGAAAATTATGTCTTGGCTTTAGAAGTTTCTGATAGGCTAATTGACAGCATTTGAGTAAATTGGAGGTGTACCTGTGGATGTATTTCAAGGCCTACATTCAAACTCAGTGCCTCTTTGCTTGACATCATGGGAAAATCAAAAGAAATCAGCCAAGACCTCAGAAAAAAAATAATAGACCTCCACAAGTCTGGTTCATCCTTGGGAGCAATTTCCAAATGCCTGAAGGTACCATGTTCATCTGTACAAACAATAGTATGCAAGTATAAACACCATGGGACCATGCAGCCGTCATACCGCTCAGGAAGGAGAGGCGTTCTGTCTCCTAGAGATTAATGTATTTTGGTGCAAAAAGAGCAAATCAATCCCAGAACAACAGCAAAGGACATTGTGAAGATGCTGGCAGAAACAGGTACAAAAGTATCTATATCCACAGTAAAACGAGTCCTATATCGATATAACCCGAAAGGCCGCTCAGCAAGGATGAAGTCACTGCTCCAAAACCGCCATTAAAAAAGCCAGACTACGGTTTGCAACTGCACATGGGGACAAAGATCGTACTTTTTGGAGAGATGTCCACTGGTCTGATGAAACAAAAATATAACTTTTTTGGCAATAATGACCATCGTTATGTATGGAGGAAAAAGGAGGACGCTTGCAAGCCGAAGAACACCATCCCAACCATGAAGCACAGGGGTGACAGCATCATGTTGTGGGTGTGCTTTGCTGCAGGAGGGACTGGTGTACTTCACAAAATAGATGGCGTCAAGAGGCAGGAAAATTATGTGGATATATTGAAGCGACATCTCAAGGCATCAATCAGGAAGTTAAAGCTTGGTCACAAATGGGTCTTCCAAATGGACAATGACTCCAAGCATACTTCTAAAGTTGTGGCAAAATGGCTTATTAAGTTGGGCAGAACTGAAACAGCATGTGTGAGCAAGGAGGCCTACAAACCTGACTCAGTTACACCATCTCTGTCAGGGGGATAGGGCCAAAATTCATTCAATTTATTGTGGGAAGCTTGTGGAAGGCTACCCAAAACGTTTAACCCAAGTTAAACAATTTAAAGGTAGTGCTACCAAATACTAATTGAATGTATGTAAACTTCTGACTCACTGGGAATGTGATGAAATAAATAAAAGCTGAAGTAAATCATTCTCTCTACTATTATTCTGACATTTCACATTCTTGAAATAAAGTGGTGATCCTAACTGACCAAGACAGGGAATTTTTACTAGGATTAAATGTCAGGAATTGTGAAAAACTGAGTTTAAATATTTTTGGCTAAGGTGTATGTAAACTTCCGACTTCAACTGTACACTACCGTTCAAAAGTTTGGGGTCGCTTAGAAGTGTCCTTGTTTTTGAAAGGAAAGCATATTTTTGTCCATTAAAATAACATCAAATTGATCAGAAATACAGTGTAGACATTGTTAATGTTGTCAATGACTATTGTAGCCAGAAACGGCAGATTTTTAATGGAATATCTACATAGGCGTACAGAGGCCCATTATCAGCAACCATCACTCCTGTGTTCCAATGGCACATTGTGTTAGCTAATCTAAGTTTATCATTTTAAATGTCTCGTTGATCATTAGAAAACCATTTTGCAATTATGTTAGCACAGCTGAGAACTGTGGTTCTGATTAAAGAAGCAATAAAACTGGCCTTCTTTAGACCAGTTGAGTATCTGGAGCATCAGCATTTGTGGGTTCGATTACAGGCTCAAAAGGGGCAGAAACAAAAACTTTTCTTCTGAAACTCGTCAGTCTATTCTTGTTCTGAAAAATTAAGGCTATTCCTTGCGAGAAATTGCCAACAAACTGAAGATCTCATACAACGCTGTGTACTACTCCCTTCACAGAACAGTGCAATCTGCCTCTAACCAGAATAGAAAGAGTGGGAGGCCCCAGTGCACTACTGAGCAAGAGGGCAAGTACATTAGAGTGTCTAGTTTGAGAAACAGATGCCTCAGAAGTCCTCAACTGGCAGCTTCATTAAATAGTACCCGCAAAACACCAGTCTCAACGTCAACAGTGAAGAGGCGACTCCGGGATGTTGGCCTTCTAGGCAGAGTTGCAAAGAAAAAGCCATATCTCAGACAGGCCAGTTAAAAGAAAAGATTGAGATGGGCAAAAGAACATAGACACTGGACAGAGAACTATGCCTAGAAGGCCAGCATCCCGGAGTTGCCTCTTCACTGTTAACGTTGAGACTGGTGTTTTGCGGGTACTATTTAATGAAGCTGCCAGTTAAAGACTTGTGAGGCGTCTGTTTCTCAAACTAGATGTACTTGTCCTCTTGCTTAGTTGTGCACCGGGACCTCCCACTGCTCTTTCTATTCTTTCTATTCTGGTTAGAGACAGTTTGCGCTGTTCTGTGGAGGGAGTAGTACACTCTTCCAGGCTCTCTGTCATGGCTCTTACGCGTCGAGCACACTGCCAGCGTCGTTGTGCAAACTAGTGAACAGTATCATCTGGATATGTATATAACTAAAGTTCAACATTCACCTTCTGCTACCATTTCTGTCACGCCGTCGACGCATACAGTTTGACGCATACGTTCGATAACTCCAACGTACGCACCACACCGAACGCACTGCAACTGCCTCTGCAACGCAGTGCTGCAAGGCAAACACAGCGTTTCATTGGAAATGAATGTAATTCTGGTGTACCAAAATGCCATGACGCTGTCGGTGTGTTCGAAGTGTTAGAGTTTGTGCGTTTATGGCCAAACAGTCACCTCATAACACCTCATTACAGATATGGACAATTTGTCTTTTACCTGCCTCCTCCGGTTGTGCAGTGAATTCACTTTCTTTCTGGAAGGAAATATTGTATTATATAGGTGGAGTGGTTGGCGGTCACTTTTGTGGGAAAAAAGTCACACGTCATTAATCTAGTTGTGTTTTGGAAGCTGTCAGACGAGGATTGGGTTTGGTTTGGTTGTTCCAACTGACATTTCTTGATATTGGGTGTGTTGTTAATGAACGTTGCTTTGTGGGTCTATACTTGCACCACTTGTCTGATAGTTAGACTAAGAGTATTACTAACTCTTACAGTTGTTGTGCTAATCCTAGTGATGGCACCTAGTATTGAGTTTGAGTCACCCTGTAGATGAATGAGTTCATATTGTACCTCCTTTCCTTTCCTTTTGTTTAGTTTATTTAGAACTCTCCCTTCTCCAGACAGCGGTTATGCTATTGACACAGGGACATCTCTCTCTTCCTACAGGCAGTGGTTATGCTATTGACACAGGGACATCTCTCTCTTCCTACAGGCAGCGGTTATGCTATTGACACAGGAACATCTCTCTCTGCCTACAGGCAGTGGTTATGCTATTGACACAGGGACATCTCTCTCTTCCTACAGGCAGTGGTTATGCTATTGACACAGGAACATCTCTCTCAGCCTACAGGCAGTGGTTATGCTATTGACACAGGAACATCTCTCTCTTCCTACAGGCAGTGGTTATGCTATTGACACAGGGACATCTCTCTCTGCCTACAGACAGCGGTTATGCTATTGACACAGGAACATCTCTCTCTGCCTACAGACAGTGGTTATGCTATTGACACAGGGACATCTCTACTTGCCTCTCTGCCTCACTTGTTCTGTCAGCCTATCCTACAGTACGCTACCAGCTGTACGCTAAGGGCTGTATACCCTTTTCAAACTATGCTGCCAACTTGAACGGTACTGTACTGGCTCAGGCAATTTCGTTTCACACTATCCTTTCCAGTTAATTTCCGCTAATTTTGTGGGGGTTTTGGATGGCCAGCTCGGCTCAGTTTGGTTCAGCTCTGTATTGTGAAAAGGGTATTATTGATTCTGCCCCCTGCTGTTCAGTAGTGGTAACAGCAGCAGTAGAGCTCTATAACGTGGACACAAGACAGTTATGACCTCTGTGTCTCCAAGCTCATCTGTAGTGTTTACAAGCGCTTTTATGTGATGATGAAGATGGAGGATGATCGTGTATGAATGGTTGTGTGTTTGTACGTGTGTAACTCAACCTCATGTCACTTTGATTGTGCACATTCACATCCCAGGTAAGTGCTCGCCCCTGCGTAGTTACTCCTGCTGAGCGTACACCAAATCACAATGTCCCCTTCCCCAGAATGATCCGATCATCTTCCATGGTCCTCACCCATTTGCTCTCCCTCTCTTTCTTTCATTCTTTCTTTCTTTCTCTCTTTCTTTCTCTCTCTCTCTCTCTCTTTCTCTCTCTCTCTTTCTTTCTCTCTCTTGCTCTCTCTCTGTCTCTCTCTCTCTCTCCCAGGTGATGACACTATGACAGGGGACGGAGGGGAGTATCTGAGGGCAGAGGACCTGAGGGAGCTGGGGGATGACTCCCTGCCTGGACAGTACCTGGATGGGATGAACTACCTGCGCTTTAGCCTGGAGGGGGGCCGCTCTGACAGGTAGTCTGTACACATACCTATGGTAGAGGAGAAGGGTGTGTTTGTGTGGGGGAGGGGTGTGTATGAATGCTCCAATATGTCTGATGCTCTTTCACTCATTTCTTCTCCTTCCTGCCATGCTTACGTAGTCGAATCCAAAGGTATGTGCAAACATTGCTTTTCTCTTTATGCTATGGTTTCTCTATGGCAGGGTTCCCTAATAGATGGCCCGCTTATTGGCCCCCCTACTTTTCTGAGCAAAACAAAACAATAGTTGGCCATTAAAGACTGTAAAATCACCAGTAAATCAGCTCAAAGGTATTATCGCCTTCCATTCCTTCATTTTAGAGTACTACTTGTGCCATGTCTGATGGTTAGATTATTGCCATATTGGGTGGTGAACAGTGTTTTAGCTGTGTGTGATTTTTCCATGGCTACCAACCTCACATTCTCCTCCTCTCCTCAGTTTGGACAGGTCCTACACTCCCAGTCACCACGGTTACTACTCTCCCAAACAGGACAGCCTGATGGACGAGATGTTAACCGGCCAAAACGTAAGTAAAGTGTTCAACATTTTACATATACTGCCCCAAAACATGCTGTACTGTGCATTCTACAGTATGCCTTGCATTGCCCAATGCATTTGTTCAGAACAGAATATACACTGAGTGTACAAAACATTAGGAACAGTTCCTAATATTGAGTTGCACCCCCCGCCCCCCCTTACCCTCAGAACAGCCTCAGCCATGGACTCTACAAGGTGTCGAAAGCATTCCACAGGGATGCTGGCCCATGTTGAATCCAACGTTCCCCACAATTGTGTCAAGTTGGCTGGATGTCCTTTGAGTGGTGGACCATTCTTGATACACGGGAAACTGTTGAGTGTTAAAAACCCAGCAGTGTTGCAGTTCTTGACACAAACCGGTGCTCCTGGTACCTACTACCATACCCCGTTCAAAGGCATTTAAATATTTTGTCTTGTCCATTCACCCTCTGAATGGCACACATACACAATCCATGTCTCAATTGTCTCAAGGCATAAAAAGTGGATTTAACAAGTGACATCAATAAGGGATGATAGCTTTCACCTAAATTCACCTGATCAGTCTATGTCATGGAAAGAGCAGGTGTTCATAATGTTTTGTACACTCAGTGTATATTACTTCAATAAAAATGGTTGTAATATTTGGTCATTTGTAAAAGCTGCAGTATTGGAATATTGAAAGACTGCCTTTTAAATGTAATTTATCTGATAATAGAAAGTCACAAAACTTTCTATTAGTTTGAGTAAAGATGGTCACAAAAGTGTCTGCCCTAACGCTGCAGTGTCTGACCTAACCCTGCAGTGTCTGCCCTAACGCTGCAGTGTCTGACCTAACGCTGCAGTGTCTGCCCTAACCCTGCAGTGTCTGCCCTAACGCTGCAGTGTCTGACCTAACGCTGCAGTGTCTGCCCTAACCCTGCAGTGTCTGCCCTAACGCTGCAGTGTCTGACCTAACGCTGCAGTGTCTGACCTAACCCTGCAGTGTCTGCCCTAACGCTGCAGTGTCTGACCTAACGCTGCAGTGTCTGCCCTAACCCTGCAGTGTCTGACCTAACGCTGCAGTGTCTGACCTAACGCTGCAGTGTCTGACCTAACGCTGCAGTGTCTGACCTAACGCTGCAGTGTCTGACCTAACGCTGCAGTGTCTGACCTAACGCTGCAGTGTCTGACCTAACCCTGCAGTGTCTGCCCTAACGCTGCAGTGTCTGACCTAACGCTGCAGTGTCTGCCCTAACCCTGCAGTGTCTGACCTAACGCTGCAGTGTCTGACCTAACGCTGCAGTGTCTGACCTAACGCTGCAGTGTCTGACCTAACGCTGCAGTGTCTGACCTAACGCTGCAGTGTCTGACCTAACGCTGCAGTGTCTGCCCTAACGCTGCAGTGTCTGACCTAACGCTGCAGTGTCTGACCTAACGCTGCAGTGTCTGACCTAACGCTGCAGTGTCTGACCTAACGCTGCAGTGTCTGCCCTAACGCTGCAGTGTCTGACCTAACGCTGCAGTGTCTGCCCTAACCCTGCAGTGTCTGCCCTAACGCTGCAGTGTCTGCCCTAACGCTGCAGTGTCTGACCTAACGCTGCAGTGTCTGCCCTAACGCTGCAGTGTCTGACCCAACGCTGCAGTGTCTGACCTAACGCTGCAGTGTCTGACCTAACGCTGCAGTGTCTGACCTAACGCTGCAGTGTCTGACCTAACGCTGCAGTGTCTGCCCTAACGCTGCAGTGTCTGCCCTAACGCTGCAGTGTCTGCCCTAACGCTGCAGTGTCTGCCCTAACGCTGCAGTGTCTGACCTAACGCTGCAGTGTCTGACCTAACGCTGCAGTGTCTGCCCTAACCCTGCAGTGTCTGACCTAACGCTGCAGTGTCTGACCTAACGCTGCAGTGTCTGACCTAACGCTGCAGTGTCTGACCTAACGCTGCAGTGTCTGACCTAACGCTGCAGTGTCTGACCTAACGCTGCAGTGTCTGACCTAACGCTGCAGTGTCTGACCTAACGCTGCAGTGTCTGACCTAACGCTGCAGTGTCTGACCTAACGCTGCAGTGTCTGACCTAACGCTGCAGTGTCTGACCTAACGCTGCAGTGTCTGACCTAACGCTGCAGTGTCTGACCTAACGCTGCAGTGTCTGACCTAACCCTGCAGTGTCTGCCCTAACGCTGCAGTGTCTGACCTAACGCTGCAGTGTCTGACCTAACGCGGCAGTGTCTGCCCTAACGCGGCAGTGTCTGCCCTAACGCGGCAGTGTCTGCCCTAACGCGGCAGTGTCTGCCCTAACGCTGCAGTGTCTGACCTAACGCGGCAGTGTCTGCCCTAACGCGGCAGTGTCTGCCCTAACGCGGCAGTGTCTGCCCTAACGCGGCAGTGTCTGCCCTAACGCGGCAGTGTCTGCCCTAACGCGGCAGTGTCTGCCCTAACGCTGCAGTGTCTGCCCTAACGCGGCAGTGTCTGCCCTAACGCGGCAGTGTCTGCCCTAACGCTGCAGTGTCTGAACTAAAACTGCAATGCATTCTGTGTTCAAATGATGGTTGGCAGTGGTAGGTCAGTCCCTAACAAGCGTGTCTTTGTTGCGTGCCAGGTGTCGTCTCTTGCCAGGGAAAATGAGAAGGACTCGTACCGTCTGAGCTGGGGCACAGAAAACCTGGACAATGTGGCACTGTCTTCCAGCCCCATCCACTCTGGGTAGGTACCGCGGGGACACAGCAGGCACACAGAAGCGTTCGGTTTGGACTATCAAAATAGTCAAAAACCTTATTTTGGTGCAAAAGGTGCAACAGTTATCTGATCTAACCCATCATGAGTACTGGTCTCCTTTCAGCCCAATGTGCTCAGCCCCTCAACCAGCACTAGAGCAGTGGTGGGTCTAGGTACCTCAAGCAGCACTAGAGCAGTGGTGGTCCAGGTACCTCAAGCAGCACTAGAGCAGTGGTGGGTCCAGGTACCTCAAGCAGCACTAGAGCAGTGGTGGTCCAGGTACCTCAAGCAGCACTAGAGCAGTGGTGGGTCCAGGTACCTCAAGCAGCACTAGAGCAGTGGTGGGTCCAGGTACCTCAAGCAGCACTAGAGCAGTGGTGGTCCAGGTACCTCAAGTCGAGATGCTGTTGATTTTTGGAGAGTTTTGAGAAAAGATTTACAACCTTTTGTAATCCTACTCTAAACCTCATCTGTTAAGCGGCTTTGAGTGATAACACTATGAAGAGCAGTAATGAACGATGTTAGGGCTTATTATAGACCTATTAGTGTAAAGCATTGTGATATGAAGATATCCTGTTGTCCTCAGGCTAGCTCTCTCTGCTCTCTCTGCCACACTAATTGGTAACAATAAGGAAAGATAATCTCTCTTAGTTATAATGACAGAAATCCTGAATCACTAATGTTGGGCCACTGAGTATGTCTCTAAGTACTGGTCTAGGACAAGCAATATGACAAACACTTATATAACACTTATCTATCTATCTATCTATCTATCTATCTATCTATCTATCTATCTATCTATCTACCTCTCGCTGTCTGTCTTTCTTGCTCTCTCTCTCTCTCTCTCTCTCCTTCTGTCTTATCGGGTCTCTGTTCTGTTTTCAGACGTTCCTCTCCGTGCCATGATCATGGCGACAGCAGGTGATCTACTGCACCTTGGTTTCTTCCTCTTCATCCTCCTCTTCCTCCTCCTTTCACAGTGTGCTCTCCTTCCGGGGAGATGTGTGTGTGTGTGTGTGTGTGTGTGTGTGTGTGTGTGTGTGTGTGTGTGTGTGTGTGTGTGTGTGTGTGTGTGTGTGTGTGTGTGTGTGTGTGTGTGTGTGTGTGTGTGTGTGTGTGTCAAAAATGCCTGAATGCGAGTGCAGCAACACTACTAACAGATGTTGCCCATGTTCACCTATTCCCCCGTTTTAGCTTTCGATCACTTTGCCATTCATTTTTACACAGGCCTTATAATGGACATAGTCCACTTTTGTCAGATGGAAGACATCTTTTGCACCTAGTGCTGCATCAAAAGTCACACACATTTCCTCATCATTATTGGTCAGCCATTGTGTCCATCTTGGTTGAATCCTGCCGACTCATGGTGGCCATTTTGTTTGTTGTTTCTCTGTGTTGGGTCAATTCACAGCTGCAAAGTCTTGTGTTTGTGTGTTTGATCTCCATGTTTGACGTTGTGCCGTATTGTCTACGTGTTGGAGTGTCATTTTAATATGGTTTATTTGCTTTACATAACATAATGGTGTCACAGGTGAAGTGCGTTAGTAGCAGCGCTATTACATTAACTGTACTACAGTATGTAGTGTTATCATCACACCCATTCCCCTATCACTTGTGTCTTGTGTGTTTGCATGTGGGTGTGGGCATGCAGTGAAACTGTAATTCTTATGTCTGTTTTAACATGGATTCATATTTGACCGGAGTTATCAAGTCAAAAATCCTTCTTTTTTCTGTAATGTACATAATGTAATGTACGTTATCTGTGTAAAGGGTAATGTACAAAGCAGCGGAGGCTGGTGGGATGCGCTATAGGAGGAGGGACTCATTGTAATGGCTGGAATGGAATAAATGGAATGGTATCAAACACATGGAGACCACGTTTGACTCCGTTCCATTAATTCCATTCCAGCCATTACAATGAGCCTGTCCTCCTATTGCGCCTCCCACCAGCCTCATCTGGTACAAAGAGACAATGCCTAAATATAAAACATTATATTTTTGTTTTGTAAACATAATATCTGTCCCCGCCCATTCCCTTCACAGCTTCCTGGTTAGCTTCATGGTTGACGCCAGGGGCGGAGCCATGCGGGGTTGCCGCCACAACGGCCTGCGCATCATCATCCCACCGCGGAAGTGCAGCGCTCCCACGCGGGTGACCTGCCGGCTGGTAAAGAGGCACCGCCTGGCCACCATGCCTCCCATGGTGGAGGGAGAGGGCCTGGCCAGCAGGCTGATCGAGGTGGGGCCTGTCGGAGCCCAGTTCCTCGGGTAAGATACCGGAGATGGAGAGATTGAGGGAGAGGGCTAGTGTGAGAGAGGTAGGAGTATACAGAATCCTGGGAGAAAGAGGAAGAAAGAGTGAGAGAGTGAGAGAGAGAAACAGAGCGAGGGAGAATGAAATAAAGAGAAGTGATGTCAGAGATCTATGTTGTGACAGAGCAGAGTGGGTGCTAGGATAGAAACAGAAGAGAGAGTGTGTTCGTCAAAGGACGCTGTAAGCTCACTGTATGAATGAAAACCGGAGAATTTTGCGGCCCCTCTTCCTTTTCTCAGATTCATTTCACCCTGTCTATGCCTTAATAAAGCTATCTCTGCTCTTTGCTTCCTCCCAGCGCCAGGGGCCTTGCTTGTTTCCTTTTTAACAGCCGGGCCACATTCTAACTCTAAATCAACTCTTCATGTGAAAGCAAACTGTTTCTATAAGACACGTGGAAACAAAAAATTCCACATGGAAAGAAAAAACTGCAAAAAATAAGCATTGCTCCATGATTGATTTGATATGTAGATTGGTAAACCACTAGGAGAGGCTGTCTACCAATAATATAATAACTTCCACTTTGAAAGTCCCTGTATATTTAAAGCCCAATGTTTTATAGCGTTACATCCTACTGATGGCCTCCACTCCACTCAGCCAAAACCCAACAGTATACACTAGTCACCCGTTATTCTGACTACTCCCGCTCTCTTTCCCCTACTGCTGCTAACGGACGGTTGGTCTCACAGTAAACTACACCTTCCCACTGCCCCGCCCCCTCTTAACGAGGGCGAAAGCCTCGTTAGCCGCATCCTGCAGCTCGGGCCACCCGGGACAAAATTCCTCGGGTAGGGGAGAAAAAAACCTGCATATGAAACAATCCACGGATGCTACTGCTACTGATTCCATTTGATATCACCCTCCTTTTATATTACGACCCACCTCTGTGATGTGCTGTGTTTGTGTCCGTGTCTGTGACCTCACCTGGATGATATGTGTGCTAGTGGCGTGCTAGTGGCGTGATCCACTTGTGCTCTCTGTCGTAACATCTCAGACACTACCCACTTACCTTTTGTCTCCTTAACTTGTGGTTGGCCTTCTATGTTTAGTGCCGTCTGTCTGTCTGTTCAACCTCATGGTTTTATTGGTTAATTTGGTACATGGTGGATGTCCCTCCGTTTAGCATGACTGTCCCATAGGTATTGTAGTTGACACACTGTACTGTGCTCATCTGGTGGGTTGTTAGATAAGTGATTGCCCGAACACACACACACACACACACACACACACACACACACAGACACACACACACACACACACACACACACACACACACACACACACACACACATACATCGTGCTCCCGCCTCCCCCACACACATAACCCCCCACTCCCACACATAACCCCCCGCTCCTACACTCACCATGCTTCAATCCCTGGTCGCAGGCCTGTGCTGGTGGAGATCCCTCACTTCGCTGCCCTGAGGGGGAAGGAGAGGGAGCTGGTGATCTTACGCAGTGAGACAGGAGAGAGCTGGAAGGAGCACCACTGTGAACACACCGGGGAGGAACTTAACCAGATCCTCAACGGCATGGACGAGGGTGAGTGTGATGTTATCAGCGTGAGACAACACTTAGTGATCATCATAATTAAAGGCCATTGGCTCAAAGACATTGGAAACACAATCCATCCTACCTACCTTTCTTGGAGTATTCACTAATCTAAAATGTCTCCATTTGTGAGAGTGAATATTTTAATATATAGCTTACACCAACCCAGTATTTTAAGCAGTGATTACTCCAAGGAGGGAGTGCATTGTATTGTTAAAGTATTTCAACAGGGCCATAATCTGTATCAATGTACTATTAACCACCATCCCTTCTGTCCTCCTCTCCAGAACTGGACCCTCCAGAAGAGCTGGAGAAGAAGCGTATCTGCCGCATCATCACCAGGGACTTCCCCCAGTACTTTGCTGTGGTGTCCCGGGTCAAGCAGGACAGTAGCCTGATCGGTCCAGAGGGGGGCATCCTGAGCAGCACGGTGATGCCTCAGGTCCAAGCTGTCTTCCCAGAGGGAGCCCTCACCAAGAGGATCAGAGTGGGACTGCAGGTAATAACAAACCCGTGGTGGAAAAAAGTACTCAAATGTCATACTAGAGTAAAAGTAAATAGATCTTAACATAAAATGACTCAAGTAAAAGTGAAAGTTACCCAGTAAAATACTACTTGAGTAAAACTCTAAAAGTATCTGGTTTTAAAGGTACTTAAGTACAGTGGTAGAAAATTTGCTAAATCGGCATACTTGAGTAAAAGTACAAAGTTAAAGTAAATGTTATACATCAAATTCCTTATATTAAGCAAACGGCACAATTTTCTTATTATTTTTAATTATGGATAGACAGGGGCACACTCCAATACTCAGACATCATTTACAAACACAGTATTTGTGTTTCGTGAGTCCGCCAGATCAGAGGCAGTAGGGGTGACAAAGTGTTATATTGATACTGTAGGTACTTTTAGGTGTCAGGGAAAATGTATGGAGTAAAACGTACATTCTTTTCTTCAGGAATATAGTGGAGTAAAAGTAAAAGTTGTCAAAAATATAAATAGTAAAGTACAGATACCCCCAAAAACTACTATAGTAGTACTTTAAAGTATTTTTACTTAAGTACTTCACACCACTGTAACACACAACCTGACTTACTTCTGACTGGTTTGGTTACAAGAACTGGGTCCAAATATGATTTATATTTGTATTACTTCAAACATTTGATTGAGCCTGCTTGGATTGCCAGAAGGGTGGAGTATGCAGTTTTGGGACTATTTCATTGGTTGCACCAGACAAGCTCAGTCAAGTACTTCGTTGTTTTAGCCCCAAAGAAGATCCTACTGTTGGTTCCACTCATGTTAAACTACTACTAACACGGTAATCTGTCACCACCAGGCTCAGCCAATGAATGTGGACATGGTGAGGAAGCTCCTGGGAAACAAGGCGACGTTCAGCCCCATTGTGACCCTGGAGCCCCGGAGAAGGAAATTCCATAAACCCATAACCATGACCATCCCTATCCCCAAGAGTAACACTGACCCTGTGGTCAATGGCTTCGGCGGGGACCAGCCCACCCTGCGCCTGCTTTGTAGTATCACAGGTTAGCGAGAGGGCAGATTAACTGCACACATGCATATACAGTACCAGTCAAAAGTTTGGACACACCTACTCATTCAAGGGTTTTTCTTACTTTTTTTCATATTTTCAACATTGTAGAATAATAGTGAAGACATCAAAACTATGAAATAACATACAGTTGAAGTCAGAAGTTTACATACACCTTAGCCAAATACATTTGAATTCAGTTTTTCACAATTCCTGACATTTAATCCTAGTAAAAATTCCCTGTTTTAGGTCAGTTAGGATCACCACTTTATTGTAAGAATGTAAAATGTCAGAATAATAGTAGAGAATTATTTCTTTCAGCTTTTATTTCTTTCATCACATTGCCAGAGGGTCCGAAGTTTACATACACTAAATTAGTATTTGGTAGCATTGCCTTTAAATTGTATTAAAAAAAATACGATCTTTGTCCCCATGTGCAGTTGCAAACCATAGTCTGGCTTTTTTATGGCGGTTTTGGAGCAGTGGCTTCTTCCTTGCTGAGCGGCCTTTCAGGTTATGTCGATATAGGACTCATTTTACTGTGGATATAGATATTTTGTACCCGTTTCCTCCAGCATCTTCATAAGGTCCTTTGCTGTTTTTCTGGGATTGATTTGCACTTTTCGCACCAAAGTACGTTAATCTCTAGGAGACAGAACGTGTCTCCATCCTGAGCGGTATGACGGCTGCGTGGTCCCATGTTGTTCATACGTACGTACTATTGTTTGTACAGATGAACGTGGTACCTTCAGGCATTTGGAAATTGCTCCCAAGGATGAACCAGACTTGTGGAGGTCTACAGTTTTTTTGGCTGATTTCTTTTGATTTTCCCATGATGTCAAGCAAAGAGGCACTGAGTTTGAATGTAGGCCTTGAAATACATCCACAGGTACACCTCCAATTGACTCAAATGATGTCAATTAGCCTATCAGAAGCTTCTAAAGCCATGACATAATTTTCTGGAATTTTCCAAGCTGTTTAAAGGCACAGTCAACTTAGTGTATGTAAACTTCTGACCCACTGGAATTGTGATACTGTGAATTATAAGTGAAATTATCTGTCTGTGAACAACTGTTGGAAAAATTACTTGTGTCATGCACAAAGTAGCTGTCCTAACCGACTTGCCAAAACTATAGTTTGATAACAAGAAATTTGTGGCTGGTTGAAAAATGAGTTTTAATGACTCCAACCTAAGTGTATGTAAACTTCCGACTTCAACTGTATATATTCAACTGTAACCTCAAAAAAGTGTTAAACAAATTAAAATTATATTTTATATGTGAGACTCTTCAAAGTATCCACCCTTTGTCTTGATCACAGCTTTGCACACGCTTGGCATTCTCTCAACCAGCTTCACTTGGAATGCTTTTCCAACAGTCTTGAAGGAGTTCCCACACATTCTGAGCACTTGTTGGCGGTTTTTATTTCGGTCTGCGGTCCAACTCATCCCAAACCATCTCAATTGGGTTGAAGTCGGGTGATTATGAAGGCCAGGTCATCTGATGCTGCACTCCATCACTCTCCTTCTTGGTCAAATACCCCCTTACACAGCATTGTTCCTAGGCCGTCATTGAAAATAAGAATTTGTTCTTAACTGACTTGCCTTGTTAAATAAAGGTAAAATAAAATAAAAAATAAAATTGTCCTGTTGAAAAACAAATGATAGTCCCACTAAGAGCAAACCACATGGGATTGCTTTTTGTTGCAGAATGCTGTGGTAGCCATGCTGGTTAAGTGTGCCTTGAATTCTAAATAAATCACAGACAGTGTCACAAGCAAAGCATCCCCACACCATCACACCTCCTCCTGCATGATTCACGGTGGGAACCACATATGTGGAGATCATCCGTTCACCTCTTGACACGGTGGTTGGAACCAAAAATCTAAAATTTGGACACATCAGACCAAAGGACAGATTTCCACCGGTCTAATGTCCATTGCTCGTGTTTTTTGGTCCAAGCAAGTCTTTTCTTATTATTGATGTCCTTTAGTAGTGGTTTCTTTGCAGCAATTTGACGCAGTGTCCTCTGAACAGTTTATGCTGAGATGTGTCTGTTACTTGAACTCTGTGAAGCATTTATTTGTGCTGCAATCTGAGGTGCAGTTAACTCTAATGATCTTATCCTCTACAGCAGAGGTAACTCTGGGTCTTCCTTTCCTGTGGCGGTCCTCATGAGAGACAGTTTCAACATAACGCTTGATAACCTTGATAATCATAACCTTTATGTATTAAAGTAATGATGGACTGTTGTTTCTCTTTGCTTATTTGAGGCATTCATGCCATAATATGGACTTGGTCTTTTACCAAATAGAGCTATCTTCTGAATACCACCCCTACCGTGTCACAACACAACTGATTGTCTGAAATGCATTAAGAAGGAAAGAAATTCCACAAATTAACTTTTTAACAAGGCACACCTGTTAATTGAAACGCATTCCAGGTTACTACCTCATGAAGCTGGTTGATAGAATGCGAAGTGTGCAAAGCTGTCATCAAGGCAAAGGGTGGCTACTTTGAAGAATCTTCAAATACAAAATATATTTTGATTTGTTTACATTTCTTTGGTTACTACATGATTCCATATGTGTTATTTCATAGTTTTGATGTCTTCACTACTATTCTACAATGTACACTCACACACACACACACACAAACACGCACAGACTGTTGGCAAACACAAACTATAATGTCTGTAACTAACCTTTTAACATTCCTCAATTGTATTCTTCTTCAAAGGTGGAACGACACCAGCCCAATGGGAGGACATTACAGGAACCACGCCCCTAACGTTCATCAATGACTGTGTCTCCTTCACGACCAACGTGTCGGCCAGGTTCTGGCTGATAGACTGTCGGCAGGTGCAGGAGTCGGTCAGTTTCTCCACTTCAGTCTACAGGGAGACCATCTGCGTTCCCTACATGGCCAAGTTCGTTATCTTCGCAAAGACCCACGACCCCATAGAGGCGCGGCTCCGCTGCTTCTGCATGACGGACGACAAGATGGACAAAACCTTGGAACAGCAGGAGAACTTCACTGAGGTGGCCAGAAGCAGAGACGTAGAGGTAGGTGTTATAATAGAGGTGTTACAGTAGAGGTGTGTTATAATAGAGGTGTTACAATAGAGGTGTTATAATAGAGGTGTTATAATAGAGGTGTTATAGTAGAGGGAGGTGTTATAATAGAGGTGTTATAATAGAGGTGTTACAATAGAGGTGTTACAATAGAGGTGTGTTACAATAGAGGTGTGTTACAGTAGAGGTGTTACAATAGAGGTGTTACAATAGAGGTGTTACAATAGAGGTGTTATAGTAGAGGTGTTACAATAGAGGTGTTATAATATAGGTGTTATAATAGAGGTGTTACAATAGAGGTGTTACAATAGAGGTGTTACAATAGAGGTGTTACAATAGAGGTGTTACAATAGAGGTGTTACAATAGAGGTGTTACAATAGAGCTGTTACAGTAGAGCTGTTACAGTAGAGGTGTTACAGTAGAGCTGTTACAGTAGAGGTGTTACAGTAGAGGTGTTACAATAGAGCTGTTACAGTAGAGGTGTTACAGTAGAGGTGTTACAATAGAGGTGTTACAGTAGAGGTGTTACAGTAGAGGTGTTACAGTAGAGGTGTTACAATAGAGGTGTTATAATAGAGGTGTTATAGTAGAGGTGTTACAGTAGAGGTGTTATAATAGAGGTGTTACAATAGAGGTGTTACAATAGAGGTGTTATAATAGAGGTGTTACAATAGAGGTGTTACAATAGAGGTGTTACAATAGAGGTGTGTTACAATAGAGGTGTGTTACAATAGAGGTGTGTTACAATAGAGGTGTGTTACAATAGAGGTGTGTTACAATAGAGGTGTTACAATAGAGGTGTGTTACAATAGAGGTGTGTTACAATAGAGGTGTGTTACAATAGAGGTGTGTTACAATAGAGGTGTGTTACAATAGAGGTGTGTTACAATAGAGGTGTGTTACAATAGAGGTGTGTTACAATAGAGGTGTGTTATAATAGAGGGTTTTTTTTAGTAGTGAACTATCAGTAAAGTGTGAACTCTTCGAAAGTCTTGCTGTTGATGACTAACAGGCAATGATTTGGTATTTTCTATGTTCAGCTAGAATTAATGTCGGATGATTCCTTTCCTCAGGTCCTAGAGGGTAAACCCATTTATGCAGACTGCTTCGGCAACCTGGTCCCTCTCACCAAGAGTGGCCAGCACCACCTCTTCAGCTTCTTTGCTTTCAAAGAGAACAGGCTGGCACTCTTTATCAAGGTTAACGTTACTTTACCATCTTTCAACACTCAGCCATATAATTTACTTCATTACAAACTAGGAATATATCTTATACTGTATGTTGATTGGTTGACTGACTGACGATAATGATGTCGATGATTCCACAGATCCGAGACAACACTCAGGATCCGTGTGGCCGTCTGTCCTTTATGAAAGAGCCCAGGTCTTATAGAAGTCTGGCCCACAACGCTATATGCAACCTGAACATCACACTACCATACTACTCAAAGGTGAGAACACCTTAACACTACCTCCACCTGAACACACAGCGTGGGATACACCTAGGACCTGGAGTTGTTCCTGACCATGTGACCTGTACAGGAACAACTCTGAGTGCTGTATAGCACCCCGACAGTTACCATTACATGCCTGAGTGTTCAGAATTCCTTACTCAATGTTAAAGGAAAGATTCACCCATTTTGAATGTTATAATGTTTTTGTGCATCTATCTTTGAGCGATGTTCTATCGATTCTCGGGGTCATTTCATGTTTTCATGTGTATCTGTAGCTATTGCCGTTCAAGCAGGCAGAATTTCGACCAGTATAACGTAGCATTGCGATAAAGTCGCTCTCACTACACTAAAAGTTAAAAGGATTACGACTTTTAGATCGTGAAAACTTCTATCAAACATGTCAGATTTCACTACTGGCCTATGTCATATCTTCTCTCGAATGAGCCATTGATCATTTTTTTGTGATATTTCTGCCTCGAGAAATGTGTAATTTAACAGAGTCCCGGTCCACCACATCTCTCCTGTTTGTCTGCCTCTTCAGTCCAGGGTGCATTCCATTTTGCCGCTACCAACATTATTATAACGACAAAATGAAACATTTGCTCTCAAAAAGTATTGTTCCCACATATTAATGTTATTTAACAATGTAAATTATAGGAATTAGTGGTTTTGGTTAGGTTTTTCCTTTAAGTTAAAAAGATTGATTGACTTCAAGAATTACTGAGTATTCCAATACCTAACTAGCATCTCCCACAGGTACATGCTACACGTGTGTTGTTTGCATACGTGACATGCAATGACAGTTCTCATAGCATGTTATCTTCCTTTAAATTGGTGTTATATTGGGGTCATAACCTGTGACCAAATCTGTTATTTTGTCTGTCTGTATGATTAAAATCATTACTACACCTTTTAACACTAGTACCGCTGGGCCTGGAGGGACCCCCTTCAAGCTAACATTCTAACAGTCTAATTCATATATTTCATATATACCTATAGCAAAAATAATAATTTGGTTGTTTTTATAAAGGCCTTGGTTAACATTAGAATACGACTTGTATTTTATTTTAAATAACACAAATTTCATTGTCATTAGTTTCTGTTTCTGTATGTAAAAACACAAAACACAAAAATGTTAGTGTCCCATTTTATTCATGGGGTGCCTTTGTTACAACTATGAAACAGAAAGCATATGCCTTGCAACATGGTACCATCTTATTTTTATACCGACAAACTAAACTAAAATACCCCAACCACCAAGAAGCACGGTCAAATGATGAAAACTTCAGTAGCCTAAACATCATTATAAGAGCCAAGTAGCCTTGATAAACATTGGAACTCGGCACAAAAGCAATAATAGCATTATAATGAATATACTGTATGTCGATATGACAGCAGTCAAAAATAGTCTATCATTGTCAGCTTCTGATTGTGTGCATCTTCACACAATGGCATCAATTGGATTTCATTTAGCTGTTATCCCTTGTCCTAACAGTTCGATTTCTGGTACTGGTAGCGAAGTCAGGTGCAGGAGAGCAGAGATTTGTGAACAGGCGCACACTTTATTGAGGCAAAACGCGCAAAACAGTCACAAGAATTATGTTTAACAATAAACATCTTCGTGAAATACCACGGAAAAAAACAAACCAGTCTGGCGCGTCAACAACAAACACGTACCACAAACAATCTTACACAAAGACATGATGGGGAACAGAGGAATAAATACATGTAGATTGATTGGAGAATGAAAACCAGGTGTGCAGGGAACAAGACAAAACAAATGGATACATGAAAAAGGGAGCGGCGATGGCTAGAAAGCCGCTGATGTCGACCGCCGAACGTCGCCCGAACAAGGAGAGGAGCCGATTTCGGCGGAAGTCGTGACAGTGCTGTTGTTTTGTCATTCCTCTGCACCTTTGTGGAATACAACTGCTGTGCAGGTGCCTTATTTTGTGCAAAGGGACGGGGCTCCGGACTCACTTTGTTCATGGTGCCGGCCAGACTGGTTTTCTTTGCAAGTAACTTGTTCGCCAATGACAAGTGAAGTGAAGTGAATAAATTGTCCATGGTGACATTGCTCCCTTTGCTAACATAATGTTCCACAAGCCTCATCAAGACATTCTCAGACACTCGTGCCTGCTGCCTCATGTGGATATTTTCCAAGAGATTGAAAGCCGTTCAGCATGTACAATTACGCACGCTCTCACTGTGCAGGCTACTCCAAGTAGGTCAGAGTAGACTGATAAGACTGTTTTGATTTGGTGAACTGATATAAGGTACATACCATTTTAGACCTATAATTAGAATGGATAAATGTGACTCACCACCTGGATTCGGTCTTATGTAACACAATTTGAAGTTGTGTTTTTGTAACACAATTTGAAGTTGTGTTTTTTAAATTGGATAAAAGTAGAGACTCAGAGCTACAAAATGGTATATCATACACTGCATTTGAGGAACAATGGGAAAGTACTTCTGCTTTGAAAGTTGATCAACTTGTAAACTCACTTTTGAGAAAATGGCCTTTGAATGTTTTGGTATCTAGTGAAGAGCTCTTCTTTGTCTACACCCATTCAGCATCGTCCCCACCCTCTTAAGTTATAGCCCCACCCATCTCGTTTCGTTGGTGCACACTTGACGCTCTGGCCAATGACTTGTTTACCTCTGGATAACATGAAAAAAGCCTAACCAGCCCTGCTGGCAGCAATTTCATTATGCTTTTTTTGCAGACGTTTACTGACACAGGTCATATTCAACGGGTGTTGTACACACGTCACGTAATGTTAGCTAACCAGCCAGCTTTGAGGCAATTGTCGGGGGGATTATCAGCTGGACACTGCACTTTCAACTGTATGAATAAGGGGGGGAAACCATTCCATTTGATGACATGCCCTCCTAAAATTGGTTCTAACTCCAGTTTTGTTTGTGATATTAAGATTCTAACAACGACAGTGTGTTATATAGACTTATTTAGGAAAGTCAAGGGCGGAGGGGAGCATGAGCAGTCAAAAATGACTGCTTCAGCAGTTTTAGTGTTAACTGTGATTTATGAACTAACTACAAGCAACCAGCAGTACTATATGTAAGTACTGGTAGCTGTCCTATAGTGTAGCATGAATCCCTTCTCCTTTAATAATGATGTTTGATGTTTACTCTGAACCACCCTGCCAAAATAACAACATTGATTGGCCACCTACCTTCAAAGCTGTCACTATGGTAACTTTGCTTTGCCCACTCTCTTTTCTCTCCCCCTCCTCTATCTGTCTAACTATCTAACTATCTAACTATCTATCTATCTATCTATCTATCTTTCTTTCTTTCTGCTTCTTGCACCCCAAAAGGAATCTGATTCCGACCAAGAGGCTGAGGAAGAGGTAACATTGTGCCTCTCTCCCCATTTCTCCCCCGCTAACTAGTGTTCATTTTTAATGATCTTTACATGCTCTTTTCAGGCTAGAAGCTTGTCACTAGACGTCCACTTCTTTGTTTGCCATTTAGCTATTATATTAGGTATTAGAATGGGCCATGTATTTATATATTTAGTAAATGGCTCTCCGTGTTCCATGTTATTACTGATCAATTCTTGTGCTTGTCACTTGTACTAGAGTATCCATCTTTAGATATTAGTAACAGTTCTATGTCCAATTATACTACTTATTTCCTTCGTGTAGCAAATGTGTTCAAAATCTTGCCTAGATTTTTCTTACACAATGATTTAAATTATATATTCATAGTGCAATTTCTGTATTCCTCTATACAGATCAGCAGGACGCTCGAGAAATGTAAGTAATGTACCATTTTTTGATAACACCTTTAAAACATATTTTCTTTCTCAGCTATACTAAAACTTTTATAGACATGCCATTTAACTTTTAACTCTTATAATGTGGCTGCATTACTCAAACATTATGACTAGGAAATTGCTTTGATAAGTGCATTATAACCATGCCATAGATTTAGACATTGCTAATGATGTTATGCTAGTTGACCATTGTAGAGAACAGTACAGAATGGTAACCAGAGCTAATGCATAAACGTTGAGCTTCATATGACCCTTGTTAGCAAAGCTGTAGCACATGCAATACTTTTTCAAAGTCCTTTGAGTTCTACGTGTTTTGTCTTTGTCACAAAAACAAAACAACACAAAGTTTCACTCCACCGCACCTCAGCCAAGGTTATGCCAACAACTTCATCGGGCATGAACTACATCCATTTCTCATGTCACACATCGCTGCACCAGTGTCTTCATGCTGACTTCCTCCTCTCTGCCATTTTGAATTTGGGACACACGGAGAGAGAGAGAGTTCAAACAAACTGTAATTGATAACTTGGTGATGTTTATGTGACAACAGAATAGTACCCCCATAGTAATTCTAGTACCCTAATGGCAAAGCAAACTGTAGTCTAGCTTTCACAGCCCTCCAGATCCCATCCTTCATTCCCTACCCAAATATGGATCATATTGTCCCTTTGCATCTAATTGATTCATTGATTGACTAATTGATCATTAATCATGGTCATGTGCCTCAGCATAGCTGGATATATACATATTTATGCAATATACATAATATAGAAAATATATCTGTGTGCACTTACCTTCAAAACATACATGTACAGCACACCCAGGTCTTACATAAACTGATAGACAATGTAATGTACACAGTGTTATTTGTTCAATTCAACTTCATTACATTGAACAGTGTATGCATGACGCATGTGACAATTTGCATACACATGTCATACATAATATGGAATTGATGCTTTAGCTTCACCTTTTGTAGTCATAGTCATAACTCACCACACTATTGAATGTGAATACCTAAATTAACCATTCTTTGATAAATATAAAATGTAGATTTGCTAGTGTTTGCTAGTTTTATTTAATGAATTAAATGAATCACTTTAAATTTGCTCCACTCACTTTTCACCAGGAGGCTGCATGTCAACTTTCCCCTTTGCTTTGCATGGAAATAACTTGGCTTACATGAGTGTGTATGTGTGTGTTCCTGTGTCTGGGTTTGTGTCAAGTGTGAGAGTTATATTGACTATTTGGTTTGCTTTAACATTGATATTTGAATTCCTTTTCACTCTCTATTTGAATTTGTTTTAATCCTCTGTTGCTACTCTTATTATGATTTTCGATTTTCTCTTCAGTTATGTTTCAGAAAGTTTGTATAAGTTAGTACAAGTTAGTTTAAGTTAGTTTAAGTTATTATAGGGAATGGATACAGTCCTATAAAAGGACCACATGCCCTTCCCTTCAATCAATTATGCTTTCCTGTTTTAGAACATACATTCCTTAAAGGCCCAGTGCAGTCAAAAACGTGATTTCCCTGTGTTTTATATATATATTTCCACACTGTGAGTTTGGAATAATATTGTAGAATTGTGGAAAGGGCGGCAGGTAGCCTAGTGGTTAGAGTGTTGGACTTGTAACCGAAAGGTTGTAAGTTCAAATCCCCGAGCTGACAAGGTAATCTGTCGCCTGCCCCTGAACAAGGCAGTTAACCCACTGTTCCTAGGCCATCATTGTAAATAAGAATTTGTTCTTAACTGACTTGCCTAGTTAAATAAACATCATATCAGATGTTAGATAAAAACTACATCAATTTGTAAGTCGCTCTGGATAAGAGCGTCTGCTAAATGACTTAAAATGTAAATGAAATGAGGATCATGCCCTTTTAGTGTAAGATCTGTTTGAAAAGACTGCCTGAAAGTTCCACCTGTTTTGGTGGGATGGAGTTTTGGCCTGCCTAGTGACATCACCAGGCGGTAAATAAGTTAACAGACAAAAAAATAAATAATCCAAACCTCTCTGCCAATACAGCTAGTTTTCCATTTTCCTTCCTCACTCAGACCACTCGCAGACAGTCCTAGCAACATTCCAGCTATCACTGGCTTTCTTCTCTGAGGAAAGGAATAGCGTTTTTAAAATTGTTTTTTAAAACATGTTTTTCTCTTTTTCTCTGTAGACAATCTTGAGATGTCTGTCTACCTATATGTTGTTATCCCTTTGTTTGTTTCCCTGTTTCCTTATCTTTTGTTGATTTGTGGGTGTCTGTTGTTGCTCATCGTTTGTTTGATCGAGTACTTATTTTAGATATGTTCACGCTTTTGTGTTGTGAGCGTGAATGTGCAGAATATGTGTATAAGCAAGTTATTTCCTGCTCATTTCCTTCCCATCTTTATGATTTAGTTGGCTTTTTGCTTTGCTGCAGTATTTGCCGCCAAAGAACCCCAGTGGATCAAAAGCCCCTCCCTTTGATACATTCTGTAGATGTCACTGTGACCCTGCTTTACCCTTTGAACCCTGACAGTTTGTACTATTCCTGTTCCTCTCCTGACCACATTCTCCAATGTCTGTCTCTTTTTCATTTCAATTTCAATTTTTTTTTGCACCTTAATTGTCCTCTTGCCAAAATGGAAGATGACGAAGACACTACGTCGACGACAGTCCAGAAAAGAGATCCGGACCTTCTCTCCGATGTGTCTGAGCTGAAACAAGACCTGATCAAAATGTCAGCCATCCTAACCACGGATTCCACTGACAAATCCAGTTCTCTGGAAGTGAGCGGTCTGGAGAAAGGGGCTGAGGAGGTTCAGGGCGAGCCGTTTGAAATCATGGAGAAGGTCAAAGAGGATTTGGAGAAAGTGGGCAAGATACTCAGGAGTGGAACATTGGAGGGTGAGGTAGCAGAGGGGGCAGCAATAGCAGCCAGAATGAATGAAGAGTGGATCCTCCTCTCAGACTGTGATATAGAGGAGGCCAAAAAGATGTCTGCTTTAGAACCCCAGGAACCTATTCTACATGAAGTCAGAGTCAACAGAGGGATTCCCAGACCTAAAGCCATCAAAGACGTGTCTGGCATGATCACACACCTGACTGGTGAACTCAAAGAATATCTCCTGGATGTACCTGAGGGCTCCAGTGCAGCAGCTCAGGAGGATGTGGTCCAAGAGAAATTCACAGAGGTCGTCCTGCGCAAAGGCATGAAAAGAACCACAACGACAATAATAACAACAGCTACAATCAAAACTCCTGCTGTTGAACTCAAAAAGCCAGCCAGGAGGAAAGGAAAAGACCAGGAACAGGCGGAGGAATATACCTATGGGGATGCTCGCCTAAGTGCACCCACAGACCCTAAACCAGTGTCACCTGTGTCCCCAGTAGTTGAGGAGACCCCCATTGGGTCCATAAAAGACAAAGTCAAAGCCCTTCAGCAGAAAGTGGAGGCAGAGCAGAAGGGTCAAAAGCCAACTAGCACCAAACCCTCAAAGGTTGCTGTGGAGAGCAAAATCCCTCAAAGGACCGAAGAAACAACCCTTAAATTGAAACAGAGCCCCTCAAAACAGGACACCGCTAAACAGGGCCCCCCTGAGTCCCCCAAAACTGAGTCTGAGAAGCTGCAGGAGACTATGTCAGTAAGGGAGCTCATGCGATCCTTCCAAAAGGGGCAGGACCCCTCAAAGAGAAAGTCTGGACTTTTCGAGCTCAAAACCCACACCTCTACAGAGCATGAAACAACAGAATCAGAATTACAGCCCAAACAGTCAAAATCCACTATCAAAGCCACCACAATTCGTTACGAACGGGAAGTATCACTGGACGTCATTCCTGGCGAGCACCACAGAGAGAAAGATGAGCAAATTAGCCCACACAGAAAGCACTCCAAAGACTTTGGTGCTGAAATTAAAGCAGAGCTTGAGGACAATCGAGAGTACCAACAGTTTAAGCAGACCTCTGTAGAGGGTAGTCCTGCTGCCCAGCCAGACCTAACTGAAACCGTAGAGTTTCTGAAAATTTCCCTCTATGATAGCTCTGATAGTTTGAAACATGAGGGCGTGGCAGACTCTCCCAGTGCAAGCCTGGGTGATGGTAGTCCTCCTCACCTTAGCTCAGAGGATAGCCTCAAACACGAGGGCTTAGCCACCCCTGGAACAAGCCCTGACAGTCTCTCCCTCTCTCCCAAAAACGCTGACCAGTCCACTAAAAACTCAACAGCTGCTACTATAGCTGTCACAGGTGACAATAAAACCAAGGACAAGTCTGGAGACTCCGGTGTGGGGACCATTGATGACCAGCCATTAACGGAAATGACCCTCCCTGTCTCTCCCAGTGAGGCTGCAGACGACCGCACCACGAGTGAGTCCATATCTTTTCAGACGGGCGAGTCTAAGCCATCTAAACCAAGAAAGCTTACAAAGAGAGTTTCAGAGACTTTAGAGAGCTTCATTAGTGATGAGGAGAGCGCTGATGACAAGCTAGCATCAGCTTTAGCTACGACCCTTGCTTCTAGTGCCTCTACTCAGCATCAAGGAAGCTTAGAATTGCCTTTAAAAGACCCAGATACCCTCAGTCCCTTAGCCGACGAATCTTTAACCATAAGCCACAGAGACTCTCTAGACGAGGATAGTCCCCTCATGGAAGACGACTCCTCCCATAGGACCCCAGACTCCATCGAGCCCAGCCCAACAAAGGAATCCCCCTGTTGTGACTCCTTAGAAAGCAGCCCTATAGAGCAGAAAACATTCCCTCCCATTCTAGATCAACCCAGTGGGTCCTCTAGTCACCCAGAACCCTCCAAAGCCTCAGACTTCCCCCCAGATGCGTTGCGTAGTAGGCTACTCAGGGACCAGGAGGCTAGTGCCAACGATGATGACAGTATCGAGCAGACTTCGTCCCAGATGGAAAGTTCTGGTAAGAGTCCCCTCTCCCCCGACACCCCTAGTTCTGAAGAGGTAAGTTATGAGGTAAACCCCAAAACCCCCGACCACATGTACCTATCAGTGGTGTCCATACCAGCTTTCATCCCCGAATACTCAGAGGAAGAGGATGATGAGGCAGAAGCACAGAGGAAATTCATCCCAGAGGATGAGATGTTTAAAATGTCAGTCAAAAAAAAAACATTTGAGGAAGTGGACCAGGACACCAGAGCCAAAAAGAACTCTAGAAAATATATCATTGCCTTAGCGGGTGACGAAGCAGGGGATGATAGCTTCAAAACAGTTGAACTAGAGTCCGCAAATGAGAGTGGGCTCAATAGGGCCAAGGAGACCTCAGAGTTAGCTCTTTCTGTTGAATCCCTTATTAAAGTACAACCTCCCTCTCCTTTTCCAGCAGGTGTGCATGAAGGAATCCACCACACAGAAGCCAAGAGCACAGCTACAATGGTAGCAGTGGAGGGACCTCAATCTGTCTCAGAGCAGCATGTCCCACAATCAGTTCAGTCACGCAAAGACATGGATGACACGGAAGACAGTTTAGCTAAAACGGTTACCGTGTCTTCCAGCTCTGAGGGGGCTGCAAACATAACCGATGAGCAGAAGGAGGAAAGCTTGAGGAAATCAAGGGAAAGCCAGGAGGATGATGGGGGAGGGAAAGAATCAGATGCAGGCAGTCTGCAGACAGCTGCTGTAAAAGCTCCCTGTCAAATAGAGAGTAATATAACTGACGAAGTGAAAGGAGATCACAGGAGACACTCAGGAGCCCCTGAGGTAGAAACGTCCTCCACTGCTGTCATTGGACAAGTGAGGGAAACATTCAAACCTGAGATCTGTATCTACGATGACACAGAGGAAGATGATGAGGAAGAGGAACCTCCCAGAACCGAGTCAAAGGGTGTAACCGCCAGAGCGGAGGCAGACCCTTGGAGTGCCATGCGCGAAGACGATGATGCTTTTGCGGCCCGCGTCAAAGAGGAAGAGCAGAAGATCTTGGGTCTGATTGTAGATCGGCAGTCCCAGGGGGCAACCCCGGACACCACCCCAGGAAGGAGCCCCACGGAGGAAAGCACGCCAACCAGCGAGCCCAATCCATTCCTCTTCCAAGAGGGGAAGCTCTTTGAGATGACTCGGAGCGGAGCTATTGACATGACCAAAC
The DNA here is from genome assembly GCF_029448725.1 of Salvelinus fontinalis. NCBI lineage: Eukaryota > Metazoa > Chordata > Actinopteri > Salmoniformes > Salmonidae > Salvelinus > Salvelinus fontinalis. The sequence goes on from NC_074675.1 coordinate 47,933,521, forward strand.
GGAGCTATGAGGACGAGGGCTTTGCCTTCTTCCAGATAGGCGAGCAGCCCCTAGAGGAGGCGCTAGCTGAACAGGTCAGAGATGAGCCAGGAGTTGGAGGAGTCCAAACAGAAAGTGAAGTCGGACTCAACCTGACCCTGCAAATAAAAGTGGAGGAAGACGAGGAACAGGCGAAAGATGCTTCAGATTCCACACACCGTGCCTCGACAGAGGACGATCAGAAAGGTAGTGAAGCTGCAGCAGCCCCCCCCTCAAAATCAGATGCTTCTAAGTCTAGAATCCCTAAAATGGGTCTTTCTGCCTCAGCTAAGACCACTAAGAAGGACAAAGACCCAGTATCACCAGTGTCTCCTGAAACTTTAGAGGTAAAACCAGACATAATTGTAGAGGAGACCCCCCTAGAGGTAGAAACTAGTTCCCTCAATCCAATGATAACAGATGTTGAGACAGCAGTAACCACTGTCACTCGATCAGTGTACCCAGAACAGGACCAAGAGTCCTCTGACTCCTCTCCAGAGGAGCAGCATTCGGTCATAGAACTCCCCCAAACCACAGAAAAGACCAAAACCCCAACTTCTACTGAAAACGTTCCAAAGATCCCAACTAAAACCCCAGCCAAGGCTGGCCCCCAAAGTCAGGTTAAAACTGCTTCCTCCTTTACATCCCCTGCATCCCCCTCTTCAGCTAGTCCTAAAAAAGAGTCTCCCGCTTTAGAGTCCAAATCGAGAATACCTGTCAAGGGCAAGGCTAGCCCTGTCAAGCCTGAGCCATCAGTTAAACGTACTGAGTCATCCCAGGACACAAAGCTCAAGGTCCCAGTAAAAAAGGACTTGAGGAGAAAGTCTGAGACAGATACAGGTCCCTCTGCTGTACCCAAAACCAAGACGCCGTCTTCCAAAGCCAAGAGCTTCTGTGAGGCAGACAAGTCATCACCTAAAAAGGACCTGGGTCGTCCCATGAGCGAAGACTACTCCATCAAGCCAAAGTCAGGCTTTGGTTTCCAATCTAGGCTGCCAGTTAGAGGCAAGCTTGGTCAGACATCTCACACTTCCACCCCCGCCAAAGACAAAAGCGAGTTGCGCAAGAAGTCTATAGAGTTTGTTGATAAGATTAGCGACGAAGTTGCTAAGCTAGTTGAGAGAATTCCTCAGGACGAGAAAAACAAAGAGCAGAAGGCTGCTGTCTCGGATGACGAGAGCAGCGGCATAGACCCCTCTGTCATAGAGAGGGAGACTTTTCCCGAAATACCGTTCCCTGCTTCTGGAGATGTCTATCCCATTAGACCCCTGTGGGATGACCCTGTTGACACGCAGATGCAACGAATTCCCGACGAGACAGTCAGAAGTCAAGGTACCCCCCTCCTTAAGGGGCTCGTTCTCTCTCTCTCTCTATTGTGTGTTGCTAGCGTGCTAACCGTAAACGGTGCCGCTTCTCTGTGTCTTGTAGCTAAGGTGATGTGTAACTAAAGACTCTTTGTGATTGCTTCTGTGGTGTTTGAGCTGTGTCTTGTGTTTGTGGCTGTGTCTCTTTTCTTTTTTCTCTCCAAATTGACTTAGGAATCAATTAAATCATTTAAATAATTGAAGGAATGTAGGATCAGTTTTATTTTGATGTCACTGACATAATTTGTCATAGTCAGATTTAGTATCAAATATATTTTATTAACCAAATTAGGCTGTAGGAGTAAAGCTGAATTATATAAAATGAGAGAAGAAACCACAATCATTTTTCCCGAGCTGTTACAATGTGTTGCTGTTGAACTTCTGCAATTTATTTCAATGCAGTATATTTCCATTTGTGTAAAAACAAAATAGTTTAGAGTCCTGAAAATTGCATGGGGATCACTTTTATGGTATTGCTACACTATGAACCAACATCATAGTGTAATAAGAAGCTATGCACCAAATACATGTCCATTTCAGTTACTGTTAATTATCCACACATACCTCCAAATAGTTAACATTACCGCACCACAGAGCACAATAAAGCCAGTGGAGACTTTTTACTCATGTGCTCAGTTGAAGATAGCGTTTTCTTCCTAACGTGAATGTGACTTTGCCTGTCAATCCTTGCGCGGCCTATCCTCTCACGGCTCTCCTGCTGTTGTGGTGGCATTTACAGTAGATTCCCAGGATGAAGCCGAGAGGAAAGAGGAACGGTTGGAAATAACAGCAGACCACCTGGGCTTCAGTTGGACGGGTGAGTGGAACACCAGGCATATCGGTACTCAGTGTCAGAGACGATAATCACTTCCCAGTGATTTTGAAGAATGTTCAAATTAACATTGCATATTTAACACTGAAAGTGTCCTATAAGTGTCTGTGGTTGCTATTCTCAAAAAATGTATATTTTATCTGATCTGCCAGATGTTTCCAGTATTGGATTTCCATCAATCCTTTTAAAAATCACATCATAATAATAATAATAATAATAATAATCTTGCCTATGCCGTTCTGTACCATCACTCATTCATATATCTTTATGTACATATTCTTTATCCCTTTACACTTGTGTGTATAAGGTAGTAGTTGTGGAATTGTTAGGTTAGATTACTTGTTGGTTATTACTGCATTGTCGGAACTAGAAGCACAAGCATATCGCTACACTCGCATTAACATCTGCTAACCATGTGTATGTGACAAATACAATTTGATTTGATTTGATTGGATAATATCTGTCTATTTTCGGGTGTGTTTTCCAGAGCTGGCTCGAGAACTGGAGTTCAGTGAGGAGAAGGTCAATCTAATAAGGCTTGAGAACCCCAATTCACTACAGGACCAAAGCCACGCCCTGCTGAAGCTCTGGACTGACAGGGAGGGTAAAAATGTCACAGGTACGTTGATCTATCCGCTCTTTATTGTATTCAGAATATTCAGTGACATTTAGAGTATTCGTCATAGGGGCCTCCCAAGTGGTGCAGTGGTCTAAGGCACTGCACTGCATCGCAGTGCTAGCTGTGCCACTAGAGATCCTGGTTTGAGTCCAGGCTCTGTCGCAGCCGGCCGCGACCGGGAGACCCATGGGGCGGCGCACAATTGGCCCAGCATCGTCCGAGTTAGGGGAGGGTTTGGCCGGCAGGCATGTTCTTGCCCCATCGCACATTAGCAACTCGTGGCAGGCCAGGCGCAATGCACACTGACACGGTCGCCAGGTGTTTCCTCCGACACATTGGTGCGACTGGCATCCGGGTTACGCTGGCAATGTGTCAAGAAGCATTTCGGCTTGGCTGGGTTGTGTTTCGGAGGACACACGGCTCTCGACCTTCACCTCTCCTGAGTCCGTACGGGAGTTGCAACGATGGGACAAATCAAATGTATTTATATAGCCCTTCGTACATCAGCTGATATCTCAAAGTGCTGTACAGAAACCCAGCCTAAAACCCCAAACAGCAAGCAATGCAGGTGTAGAAGCACGGTGGCTAGGAAAAACTCCCAAGAAAGGCCAAAACCTAGGAAGAAACCTAGAAAGGAACCAGGCTATGAGGGGTGGCCATTCCTCTTCTGGCTGTGCCGGTTGAAGATTATGACAGAACATGGCCAAGATGTTCAAATGTTCATAAATGACCAGCATGGTCAAATAATAATAATCACAGTAGTTATCGAGGGTGCAGCACCTCAGGAGTAAATGTCAGTTGGCTTTTCATAGCCGATCATCAAGAGTATCTCTACCGCTCCTGCGGTCTCTAGATAGTTGAAAACAGCAGGTCTGGGACAGGTAGCAGGTCTGGGACAGGTAGCACGTCCGGTGAACAGGTCAGAGTTCCATAGCCGCAGGCAGGACAGCTTAAACTGGAGCAGCCGCAAGGCCAGGTGGACTGGGGACAGCAAGGAGTCATCATGCATGGTAGTCCTGACGCATGGTCCTAGGGCTCAGGTCCTCCGAGAGAGAGAAAGAAAGAGAGAAGGAGAGAATTAGAGAGAGCATACTTAAATTCACACAGGACACTGGATAAGACAGGAGAAGTACTCCAGATATAACAAACTGACCCTAGCCCCCCGACACATAAACTACTGCAGCATAAATACTGGAGGCTGAGACAGGAGGGGTCAGGAGACACTGACTGTAACTACCAATTGGGGAGAAAAATGGGTAAAAAATGTAATAAAATAATATTCATTATATTTATTATCGATCATTTTCATATTTTTCACAATGACTTTATTTACTGCTATGACCGTTTTGTTATTTTGTCATTATTTCTTTCCACAGAAACATCACTGATCAAAAGACTAACCAAAATCAACAGAATGGACATTGTCCACCTCATCGAAACCAAGATGGTCAAGTCCACCCAGGACACATCACACACCTATGCAGAGATTGAGAGGACCATTGCATTGGATCACAGTGAAGGTACAGTACAGGGAAGGTACAGTACAGTGTATTAACAAGCGGAATGGAAATGTTCTATGTTGACTGTCATGAGACAGCAAACCTCATGTCATCTTGTGAACCACCATTTTTTAACTGTCAGAGAGATCACAGGTTAATAACGATGTTCATATTTATGCCTGTCCAGGTTTCTCTGCCCTCCATGAGGACGTAGACAGTCCCCGGCCAGGCAGGCGTACAGACAGCACCCCCAGTGGGCCAGGGTCCAGGCAGGGGCCCCTCGTGGTGTCAGAGGAGGACCTCTCCTCCAGCATGTCGTCACATCACGAGACTTCAGGGCGGGTGGAGACAGACGAATCAGTAACAGGCCTCCTGAGACACGTCCAGAAGGAGAAGCTGCAGAAAGAGATGGATTCGACACAGTAAGTCAGTCGGACAGTATAACAGGAAAGTACTGAGCAAAAGAGAAATTGGTATGGTTAAGAGGTCTTATATTGTTTTGGAGGGTTTGCTGGTACATACATGTTGTATGGTTGTAGAAACAAACAGTTAATTAACATCTTGATTTGCATTGTTAAAATCTCTCTCTCTGTGATGGAGAGAGAGAGAGAGAGTCCAACAGAAAGAGGGACAGACAGAAAGAGGGCCCAACAGAAAGAGGGACTGACAGAAAGAGGGACTTGGGAGACTTCAAAGGGGATTAGATGTTTTACCTTGTTATTGTTTTGTTCCTCAGTTCTGTGGGCGGTACATCAGATATTGGACCGGAGAAGGCTGAGTCACTATATATGGGCACTTTCAAACAAGTAAGTCCCTTCTTCACCTTGTACCGCACCTCCCCCTACCAGCTCACCTCTCACGTCCTAGATCCTGTCTACAAAGGGCCCACCCCTCCCCCCTCGCCCTCTCTATCTGTCAAGCATTCTGAGGAGGGGGCACAGGGAGGTGCAGAGTGGGGTGAGTGGTCAACTCAACCCCCCCAGGCTGAAAGCAACAACAAATGGTTGTTGTCACCAACAAGTCACCAACAGTCGCCCAGAAGAAGTCGTAAGCGTGGCTGTGAGAACCGTCCGTTGTCCATGACCGACTTCGAGGACAGTCTGACTGAATGTGACCAGGCCGAGCCAGACTTCAGTGAGCTGTCCGTGGAGCTAAAGCAAACCTCAGAGGACTACACTTCCCTCTCCACCACCTCTGTTACTATGACAACTGAACGGGTCACAGAGAACATCAGTATTACAGCCAAGCCTATAAATGTACCACAGTCTACTCAGCTGCCTCAGTCTTCTGAGGTGGTCCGACCCAAAGAGACACATAAGATATTCTCAAAGGATCATATTGACGAGGTGTCACACCGACTTTACAAAGTCCTGTTTGGGTATGTAGAGAAGTCAACTAGTAAAGGATCCAGGAAAACACCAATGGAATTGGATGAAGTAGCGGGTACTTACAGAGCCAGCCCGGTTTATGCAGAGGATTCCCCTACCTCCATGCCTTTGATTGATGTAGACCAGGCTGAGCTTTACGTCAAACCTGTAGATATCAGTCCCTTGACCCCAGAGTCTATCACCTTTGAAGTGGGTAAGGAACCCCAGACAATCGCTGAAACATCATCTGACGTGTCAAGAACCACTCTCATTTCAGAGTCAGTCAAAGTAAAATCCATTGTCAGCACTGCATTAATCCAGATGTCACATGAATCAACTACTGAGTCCCCAGGAGAGGTGTTAGATCCTCCAGTGGCTGACTCCAGATCAGCCAAATCTGTTATACCGGAGGTAGAGTACAGTTTTACGATAACCTTACCTATCACTCAACATAAGCCTTCAAGTCAGGAGGAAAACTTTGTTACAGTCTTATCAGAGTCATTCATGCCTTTGGTGCCAGAATCTACAGCCTCCAAAACCGAAAAAAAGCCTTTATCCCCTGACTCAGGGTCTGAGTATGCTACTAAATTTGTAGTTTCAATGCATGCTCGATCGTCTTCGCCAGAGTCAGTGACTTCACATGATAGGTCTGGGTTCCAATCACCTGACTCACCTATACTCGAGTATCGCCCGTCAACACCTGATCCATCCATACTGTTGACTGAGAGTAGAGCCTCATCCCCTGAATCACTGTCGTCCGTTACTGAACTTAGTCTTCCTTTGCCTGACTTGTCCATACCTCCTTTACCATCCCCTGAGATTAAATGGGAAACTGCAAAATTACCTGCTTATGCCCCTGGACAAATGTTCAGGCCATTGACAGCTATGGTTCCAAACAGGGGAGAGTTTACCAGAGCGATATCTCCAGGTAGTGAAAGTAGTTATTGTCGATCCATTTCACCTGAATCTGTAATTTTCGAAACTGAAGACAGAGCATCGTCTCCTGAATCAGTAATTCTGGAAACAGTAAGGTGGCATTTTTCATCAGATAGACCACTCTCCCCTGAAGAGGATTTACAGAAGAGGGTAGCATCACCTGAATCTACCGGGTCAGTCAATGAACATAGACCACTATCCCCTGATTCTCCTGTACCTGAGTTTAGACAGGTGATACCTGAATCGGTTATCTCCACTTCGGGATACAGGTCATTCTCACCTGAATCAGAGACTTCAGTGACTTCAGAAACTGAATGTATACCATTGGAGGATTTTGCCTTTTGGCAGAGACCAGACTCACCTGAGTCTACAAGATCAGTAGATGAACATAGACTTCTGTCTCCAGATTCACCAATTCCACAATTTTGGCAATCTGAACCCATTGCTTTAGTGACGTTCTGTAGATCATCATCATCCCAGTCTATATTTTCAGATGTCGATTATGAAACTGCACCCTTAGTGTCATTACTTTATAAGGATAGACCTTCATCACCTGAATCAGCAGCATCGATAGATGAGTACGGAGCGCTATCACCTGACTCGACTATACCTCAGTTTCGACACTTATTACCCGACTCTGTTGTTGATTATAGATCAGATTCACCTGAATCAGTATCGTCAGACACTGAATATGTTCCAATGTCGCTGGAGTCTATAGCTGCAGCGCATAGATCAGATTCACCTGAAGCTTTAGACTTTGAAAAGGAGATCACGTATCCAGCGTTGACCCAATCGGAATCCCCTAAACCCCTTGTTTTTCTATCCACGACAAAAGCAAAGTTGACCAAATCTGAGACAGTTGTTCCAGAAAAATTACAATTGGCAGCAGAATCATTTGAAGCCATTAAACCTAACCCTGTAATGTCAGAAACTGATATTTCAACAGGCATGCAAAATATACATCTAGATATACAGCAGTCCACTGAAAAGGGCAAAAGAAAACTCAATCCATTGTCGGCAAAGACGAAATCCGCAAAAAAAATTCAATCAAAGTCCACCAAAATTGATCCAGCATCTGAATCAGAGACGGAAATTCCTGCTGAAATACAATTATTTGAGTCAGCATTACCTTCTACAAACCCACCTCCAACGAAAACTGCAGAAGTTGTAACTGCACCTAAACCAGCAATGCCCGAATCTACTAAACCTGAACCTCACAAAGGACTATCAGTACCTGATGTAGCTCAACCTCCAGAAGACCAACACATGGTACTATGCGTGTCACCAATAACTGTAACTGAATCAGGTGTATATGTTCCTGAAAGTCCACCAATCATATTCAAGTACACAGCTCCACCCTTTCTGGAATCTAGTAAACCTGAACCTCTTGAAGGTCTATCAGCCACTGGTGACGAGGCTCAACCTCCAGAAGATCAAGACATGGCACTATGCGTGTCACCAATAACTGTAACTGAATCAGGTATTAAGGTCGCTGAAGGTCCACCAATATTAACCGAGTCCTCAATTGCACTATTATTTGAATTTAGTCAACCTGAACCTCAAAAAGGACTATTAGTACCTGCCTTTGGTCAACCTTCATCTGTATCACCATCTGTGTCACCAATAACAGTATCTGAATCTGGTATACATGTCCTTCCATCAGCAATACTAGTGCCAGAGTACAGACTTGTGTATGATGCAGAGCTTTGGAAGCTTATCTCTCAAGTAAATGACCCACAATATGTAGGAGAAACCTACTGTAGTAAAACAGGTGTGTTTGAGTATGCTGGACAAAAAATAGAGTATAAGGAGACATCGGAAGCTGAACGTAAATCGTTATCAACAGATTCTCCAGCTGAGGAGTATGACTCTAAGACACTGTCACCGGATTCATTATCAGAGTACAGACCCATGTCATCTTCATCCCTGATGCTGTTGAAGGATATTACAACAATGTCTCCTGCGTCTACAGGAACAACGAATGAAAATAGATCATTGTCACCAGATTCCCCCGTACCCAAATATTCACCATTGTTCTGTGAAAAATTTCAGTTTCACCATAGGTCATCATCATCTGAATCGTTACCAGATGATGAGGTTTCTGAGATATTTGAGTCAAGATTTGTAGCCATTGAAGGTAGACCCTTATCACCTGAGTCGACTGGATCAGTCAGTGAGAATAGCTCACTTTTAAAAGACGAAGACATGGTACCTTGTGTGTCACCAATAACGGTAACTGAATCTGGTGTAGAAGTCCCTGAAAGTCTACCAATAATATTTGAGTCCACTACCCAATTCTTTCCTGAATCTTGTAAACCTGAAGGTCAAAAAATACTATATGTACCTAATTTAGCACAACCTTCAATAGAGCAAGGTTTGACACCATCTATGTCAACAATAACGGTAACTGAATCAGATGCTGATGTCCCAGAAAGTCCACCAATAACATTCGAGTCCACAGCCCAATTCTTTCCAGAATCTAGTAAACCTGAAGCCCAGAAAGGACTGTCAGTACCTGATTTAGCCCAAACTCTAAAAGAACCATCTGTGTCACCAGTAACAGTATTTGAAGAAGGAATACATGTCCCTCCATCAGTCATACGAGTGCCAGTTTACAAACTGAAGTACGATGCAGAGCTTTGGAAGCTGATCTCTCCAATACATGACCCCCAGTATGTAGGGGAAACCCCTAAAACTGGTATATTTGAGGATGCTGACAATATCATAGAGTATGTACAGACATCAGAAAGAGAAAGTCAAAGTTCATCAACTGAGGTTACTGAGGAAAGACCACTCACACCTGATTCTGAGTCTGAATATAGGCCTCTCTCACCTGAGTCAGTTAAGATAAAGACTGTTTTGAGATCAGATTCAGCAGAGTCAGTAAAGTCATTGAAAGCATGTCAATGTTTATCTCCGAATTCCTTCATACCCCAATATTCACAATATTTTCTTGAAACTGCTCAATCCTATCATAGATCATTTTCACCTGAATCAGTATCTGATGCAGACTTTGAAATAGACTCAAAATATTCAATAGCTCTGGGTATTGAAACTAGATCGTCCTCTCCTGAATCTCTAGGATCTGTCCATGAACATAGACCACTGTCCCCGGACTCTCCTCTACCTCCGTTTAGACAGGTAATACCTGAATCTGCTCTTGGATATAGATCCTCATCGCTTGAATCAGTGACTTCAGTGACCAAACATATACTATCTGAGGCTTTTTCCTTTTGGCAGAGACCAGACTCACCGGAGTCAATAGCATCAGATACAGAAGAAAGACCCCTATCACCTGAGTCTTTATCAGAGAATAGAACCATGTCTCCTGAATCAGTCATGCTACTGACAAACAGCAGATCATCATCACCTGAATCTACAGCATCAGTGGATGAGTACAGGTGTCTGTCTCCAGATTCCCCCATACCTACATTTAGACAGGCATTACGAAAGTCTATCGTTTCCATGGTTGGATATAGTTCCTCATCCCCTGCATCATTGGCAGATTATGAAACACAATCTGAAACAGATTACACTCTTTTGATTTCTGAGATTGAAGATAGACCCGACAGTCCCGATTCAACGGCATCAGTAGATGAGTTCAGAGCTCTGTCTCCAGACTCCCCAGTACCCAAGTACACACAGCACAAAACTACCACACTAGTGGCATGGAATAGATCAGCATCGCCTGAATCAATATGCTCAGATACGGAATCTGAAATAGAGTTATTCTTAGTTGCCTCAATTCTTCTTCAGGATAGATGCTCATCACTTGAATCAATAGCATCTATAGATGAATGCAGGGCATTGTCTCCTGACTCACCCATACCTCAGTTTAGGCAGATGTTACCTGAATCTGCTATTTCAACCATTGGGGACAGGTCTTCGTCACCCGAATCATTTGCTTCCGATATTGAATATGTACCACTAATTTCTGAGTCCTTATTTGATGAGGTGAGACCAGACTCACCTGAATCACTAGCATCAGTGGATGAACATAGGTCTTTGACACCAGAGTCACCAATTCCACAATTTCCACAGATCACACTTGGGTCTACCACAGTAGAAACAGGATATAGCTCTTCATCCACTGACTCAATAACATCAGACATGGAATTTGAGTTGGTATATTCTGACAAGTCCTGGCCTGAAAAAAGAGCAGTAATGCCTAAATCAGTGGCATCAGTGGATGAACATAGACCATTAACACCCGAGGCTCCTGTCCCTGATTATAGGGAGGCGTTACCAAAATCTGCATCAATAAGGGAATTATCCTCCACTGGGTCAGTGTTGTCGGATTCGGAACACTTGATATCAACTGCAGAGTATTTTCCTACTGAACGTACACAATTGTCACCTGAATCAGTTGAATCAAACTGTGGGGAAACAGAGTTGTCAGCCAAAAGTCTCATTCCTGAGCGTGTATTACCATCAGAAATATTGGCACGTGAAGAAACAGACCAGAAATCAATGGCTGGTTCACCTATACCTGGAACAACCATGATGGTGGAAGAATACAATCTTAAGTACGATGCACCTGAGTCTTTTCCTGACTGCCAACACATGTCACCTGCAACATTAGTGTTAAAGGCAGATGTTGGAATATCATCACCTGAATCTGTGTTATTAGAGAAACAAGTTGAGAAGGATAGATCGTTATCCCCTGAGTCAGCTGAATATAGACCCATGTCTCTAGAATCAGCAATGTCAATGGTTGACGTTAGAACATATTCACCTGAATCAATGCATGAGATGAATGACAATAGGTCGCTTTCTCCAGACTCAACCATCCCTCAGTATACAATATCAGGTGTATCACGTATGGATTCATGTAATATGGAGTATGCCACAATAGAACACAGGTCACCATCACCTGAATCAATGTCTTCTGGCTCTGAGTATGAGCTAATGGCCATATCACCGTCAGCATTAGAGAGTAGGCCATCCTCACCTGATTCCCTAGAATCAGTCGGCATGAATAGACGGCTATCGCCTGACTCACCAGTGCCTGAGTTTATGAGGATATTATCTCAGTACTTCATGGAACCCCTTCGTGATAGAACGTCTTCACCTGAGTCTGTGTCATCAGACACTGTTTTCGTAGCCTTACCTCTAGATTATTGGGCCGATGTCCGCCGAAGGCAGTCGTCTCCTGAATCCCGTGAATCAGATGAAGAGTTAAGTTTAGTTATTACAGGTACAGACCCAATGACATTTAAAGCAGGTACGTTGAGTCATGTGACAACTGTTTTAACATCTGAGCGTGTCCCATTGTCACCCAAAGAAAAGTCCTTGAGTTTCACTCTGTTGTCAGTCCCCGATAATGAATTTGAAATAGACCAAGGACAAATGAGCACAACAGAACAAGGCTTACCAAGGGTCCATGGACTAGTAGCAGAAATGGTTACCTCATCTACGGAATGGACACAGATAAAGCATGGTTCAGAGCATGCTGAAACCATCCAAACTCCCCAAGCCACTATTGGTTTGGAAGACGTCAAAAAGGTCCAGAAAGACGTCCCAGTAAATCAACAACCAGTGAAGGTCCAGAAAGACGTCCCAGTAAATCAACAACCAGTGAAGGTCCAGAAAGACGTCCCAGTAAATCAACAACCAGTGAAGGTCCAGGACAGAAAAGAGGAAGAAGAAGAGGTCCTGTGCCCCAGTGCTGATACAATAAACACCCAGAAAGACCCACAGAGGGTAAGAGAGAGAGCATGATAAAGCTGACTTGCACGTGCCATGAAATAATGAAATAACTCCCATTCTAATGGAGGATGACAATAACACTGTGTGGTCGAAATGGATGTCTGGATTCAGCAATGTGTTTCGGCGAAATGGAGTGTATCTGAGGAATATTTGTGCGATCACAATATACTTGGATGGTGTTTGATGTAACTAACTAATTTTGTCTCTTTTGAGATGTAACTAATAATTTGTGAACAAGCACAATCTCATCACTGTAACGTCATCTGGCACTATGATGTTGGCCTTTAGAATTGCATGGTTTGTTCTCCAATGGTTTGTTTTGTCATTTGTTCTTGCAGTGATTTAAAATATAACATGATGTTGTTGATGAAAATGAATCACAAGACCTAGTACTCTGTTAGTGTTATGCAGTTTGTTGATGTCGGTGGTGCATGCCAACTGACTTGCTGTAACAACGCATTTCAGTAAACCATGTTCAAGTGATGTCAACATTTATTTCTAGGCTCCGTCTCAAACTGCCAAGGAAATACTGTTGCAGACCGGTTATGGAAAGATGCAAAGTGAATTAAAGTCTACCATGATAATGGAAAGTACTTTACATGAACAAAAGGCAGTTCCAGCCTTCAGTCAAGAAACCAGAGTATCAGGACTGGCATCTACTAAACAGACAAAGACAGCCACAGGCTATGAATCTTTTATATCAACTCCATTGCAGATCAGTGAACAAGACACCTTCACTACCCATAGAGCAGTCACACCTAAACTAAAGAGTCAGAAATCCTCTGACTCGAGTGAATTTACATACAAGGTATTTGAGCAGAATCAATCGGGTGAGTTATTTTCACCGATGTCAAGCCAATTCCTGGTGCCTCCAGATTACGAAGCTGTGTTTTCCGGACGCCAATCTCTGAGAGTCTCTGAGTGTAGCCAGGTGTCTCTCACTGATATGAGTCCAGTTTCGCCAGTCTTCAGTGACTCTCTGTCAGATAAGAGTCAGGTCACAACGACCACCCTGATAGGTCTTGAGTCCGCTTCCAAGTCTGTTACACCTGGATCCGCAGAAGCCTTTGAATTCTCCCCAGACTTTAAGCGAGTGCTCAATGAATTTGAGAAATCACTCTCTGCATTTGGACCAGATATCCAATCAGATTCTGCCCAAGAAGACTCAGACCTGGAGTTCTTTGATTGCAACGATGACTTGTCAGACTTCTTAGAGCCAGAGGATCTGGAGCCAGAGGAACCTGAAGTCCTCTACCACATCGAAGAGCCACCTTCCCCAACCCCCTTCGGCAGCACACCGGAAACAGGCTTCCTGAAAGGGAGCCCTTTATACAGAGCACAGTTCCTACGTGTGGATGACCAAAAGCGCTTCTCATCGGGTAGTGAAAGTCTTGGGGATAATGGCATTTATGACAGACCAGAAAGTGAAAGTGAAACTGTATCCACATGTGAAGAGCTTCCCTCCAGGTCGCGGGCAGGGTACGATGACGATGAGTACTCTCTGGAACGGGTAAGAGGTCGAGCATGACGACTGCACCCTGCCCTGGCTTGTGTCCCAGCTTCTCAGGCTGATTGCAGTGTTACCACAGTCCAGAGAGGACATCAACTCACTCAAACACAAGTACAAAAAGCTTATGAGTGCTGTGTTTGCATGTGTGTATACTTACAAAACAATACACTGTAAGTCAAACCACTCCAAAGTGGGGTCACTGACCAACACAATGGAATAATCATGGGACAAAATAAGGAATAAGAAATATACTTACATTTGAGAATGTTTGCTTGCTGTGTTTGCTAATTATTTTCATATTTTCAGCAAGGGTATACAATGAAGAGAATCTACAGTACATACGAAAACATTCTATTAAAAAAAAGTGAAATAATTGTCAAACCTTTACTGTCAATACTTCATATTCCACATCAACATTCCATACAGAGGTACTTGTTTAGGCTTTGACCACAATTTCTTTGGATTGTCATTTACATATCTTGCATGGCTGGTTTTGTTGAAGGGGTGTTGTACAACTGGGCCTTCTCTTCATTCATCTTCATCTCATCTCCAACACCATTTCATAGAACCTCTCTCATATTTTATTTATTTCTGAAAAGTTATATCAGGTCTACGAAAGCCTACTTTTGAATGCCTTTTTCGCCTTTCCAATGAGAGAAAAGTGAAAAAGTCCAACCGAGAAAGAGAAAAGAAGGAACACTGTTGCTTGTTGTTTTGTTCTTGCAGTAACTGTGTCTGCAGTAACTGTGCCTGCAGTAACTGTGTCTGCAGTAACTGTGCCTGCAGTAACTGTGCCTGCAGTAACTGTGCCTGCAGTAACTGTGCCTGCAGTAACTGTTCTTGCAGTAACTGTGCCTGCAGTAACTGTGCCTGAAGTAACTGTGCCTGCAGTAACTGTTCTTGCAGTAACTGTGCCTGCAGTAACTGTGTCTGCAGTAACTGTGTCTGCAGTAACTGTGCCTGCAGTAACTGTGCCTGCAGTAATTGTTCTTGCAGTAATTGTTCTTGCAGTAACTGTTCTTGCAGTAACTGTGCCTGCAGTAACTGTGCCTGCAGTAACTGTTCTTGCAGTAACTGTTCTTGCAGTAACTGTGTCTGCAGTAACTGTTCTTACAGTAACTGTGCCTGCACTAACTGTTCTTACAGTAACTGTGCCTGCAGTAACTGTGTCTGCAGTAACTGTGTCTGCAGTAACTGTGCCTGCAGTAACTGTGCCTGCAGTAACTGTGCCTGCAGTAATTGTTCTTGCAGTAACTGTTCTTGCAGTAACTGTGTCTGCAGTAACTGTTCTTGCAGTAACTGTTCTTGCAGTAACTGTTCTTGCAGTAACTGTGTCTGCAGTAACTGTTCTTGCAGTAACTGTGTCTGCAGTAACTGTGTCTGCAGTAACTGTGCCTGCAGTAACTGCCTGCAGTAACTATACAAAATGTGTAACCATGTTATAATGATATATTATGCTCACAATGGCTGTGTGCTGTCTCTCAGGAGATAAATGAGGAGCTAGGGTTGCTGTCATCGGATAACTCAGAGGAAGAGGTGTTAACCTCCAGGGTGGTGCGACGCAGAGTTATCATCCAGGTATCGGGCGTGGAGAGCATGTGGAGGAGTGGGCCCTGCCATAGTGTGCTGTGGTGCTGGGTTTAGATGGGAGTTGAGTTTTAGCTTGTGGGTAATTTTGTTGCTGTGCTGAACTTTGGATAATGCCTATGATATATATATTCATATTTAGATTTCTGTCTCATTGTGTCTCCGCTTTGTTTTATACTGCACCCTCATATGCCATATCATTTTGTTCTGTGACAGATTGATAAAATATTTGTGGTCTTAGATAATGGTTCAAAATGACTGAACTGTGTTGGTTTATTTCCCTTTTTGAGTTTGCGATGTTTAAACCGGTTCCTCTGTGTACTTGCCTTAACTCCAGTGTGTGTTCCGGGTCTGTTAGGTCAGTGCTCTGACTGTGCATCTACTATGTTCTTTCTCCAGGCGGATGACCTGCCGGACATCCCTCCCCAGACAGTCACAGAAGAACAGTACATGGATGAGCAAGGAAACATGGTAGTCAAGAAGGTAAAGGGACATTTTACACCTATATTCACAGACACTTACCTCTAGAACACTCCCCGATTTACAGTAGACCTCAACAACATAAGAAAAATATAAGCTCCCACCAAATGATGATTATTTATTACATAACTACTATTTATCAATGATTTTCCCAGGCAAATAAGTGTGTTTGCTCTTATATGACCGAGTCATGCAGCTCAGTGCTCTACATTCCTCTCTTTTGGTCTCTCTCCCCCAGATCACACGGAAGGTGATCCGTAAGTACTTCTCTCCAGACGGCGTGGAGAGAGAGGAGGTGACAGTGCAGGGATCTCAGCAGGAGAAGGTCAGCGTGGAGGAGGGAGATGCCTTCTCCAAGGTGGTGAAGAGGACAGTGGTCCGGAGTGAGGGAGATCAGACTGAGGTCAGTCCGTCCGTCTGACTGTCGTCTTTTGTGTTTATATGTTTACATTTTGGTATTTAGCAGATGCTCTTATCCAGAGCGTCTTATAGTAAGTAGTGAGTGCACACATTTTCATATTTTGTTTGTACTGTTTGTAAGGGCTGTGCGGTCAACCGGTGATTGTCAAGCAAATAACTGTCAGTCTCACAGTAATTGACCGTTAATTAACATAAACACATTTAGCATCTCCTGGCTTCCACACAGCCTACAAGCCACTGATGCAGACATGTGGAACATCTACAATTTAAAGTCTAATAAATCCATGTAATATAGCCTACACCTAAATCCATTATTTATTTTTGACAGGTCTAAAGAAGCATAATATGAAGAAAATGTAGTCTATTTCAGAAGAACAGAATAGCATACTCTGAGTTGGTCTTATTTTAGATCCTGATCTGGCTATGCCAAATGGGTGTGGGCTACACTAGTTCATTTAGCAGACAAGATTTGCTTCGAATTCCGTGGCATTATTTTATATTATTTTATAGTATGAAGAATACAATTGAACAAATCTGAATAAAACAGAAAGGATATTTTCTCCAAAAGATTTGAGAGAGAGTGCGCATGCGACTATTCTGTGTTGAGCGGTTAACAAAGAATTAATTATTCCTATATTCTTAATTTAGAGTTATTAATGTAACTTTAGTTGTTCTACAAACGTTGGGCTATATGTTTGGATTTTTTAAAACATTGTTAGGCTGCATGATGCGAGTCTAATGATGATTTGGAAAAAAAGTAGCTTGAAAAGCATGAGCTCTGCTTTGTTTTTTTTGTGCAGGCTGTACACACTACATCAGTCACTCATTCACAATTTGACAAGCACTTGATAATGCCTAGAATTTCACAGCGACATCCCCTTTGTGTGCCCGTAATGCACCCTAAAAAGATCCATGCCGCTGTGCGCTCCATCACGTGATTGGGTCTTTCTCACAGGCTACAAGTTAAGACACATCGAGGACACAACTACGTGCGTCCTGATCCAATTCCGAGGTGCATATTGAAGATATCCAAGACTCTTCCTAGTGCTGGCCTCCTGGCCAAACTGAGAAACTGTCACTCTGACAGAGCTCTGGAGTTCCTCTGTGGAGATGGGAGAACCTTCCAGAAGGACAACCATCTCTGCAACACTCCATCAATCAGGCCTTTATGGTAGAGTGGCCAGACGGAAGCCACTCCTCAGTAAAAGGCACATGACAGTCCGCTTGGAATTTGTCAAGAGGCACCTAAAGGACTCTGACCATGAGAAACAAGATTCTCTGGTCTGATGAAACCAACACTTTGGCCTGAATGCCAAGCGTCATGTCTGGAGGAAACCTTGCACCATCCTTACCGTGAAGCTTGGTGGTGGCAGCATCATGCTGTGGGGATGTTTTTCAGCGTCAGGGACTGGGAGACTAGTCGGGATCGAGGGAAAGATGAATGGAGTTAAGTACAGAGATCCTTGATGAAAACCTGCTCCAGAGAGCTCAGGACCTCAGACTGGGTCGAAGGTTCATGTTCCAACAGGACAAGAACAATGATCCTAAGCACACAGCCAAGACAACGCAGGAGTGGCTTCGGGACAAGTCTCGGAATGTCCCAGAGCCCGGACTTGAACCTGATCAAATATCTCTGGTGAGACCTGAAAATAGCTGTGCAGCAACACTCCCCATCCAACCTGACTGAGCTTGTAGTGTCATACCCAAGAAGACTCGAGGTTGTAATTGCTGCCAAAGGTGCTTCAAAAAAGGGTCTGAATATTTTGTAAAAATGTCTACTTATGGGTTATTGCGTGTAGCTTGGTGAGGATTTTTTGTATTTTTTTTTAACCATTTTAAAATAAGTCTTTAATGTAACAAAATGTGAAAAAAAGTCAAGGGGTCTGAATACTTTCCGAATGCACTGTAAATCAGTTAGCTTTAAACCCTATGTTTGACCTCTCCAGTTGACCTTCTCGGAGCCCCTTGCCCTGGGGGCCACCACGGCCTCGGAGATCGAGTCAAAGCAGGCGCAGGGTCGAAAGGTCAGCAAGGTGGTCAAGACGACGGTGGTGAGGGGCGAGAGGATGGAGAAGCAGACGGGTGACCCCTCGCTGGCCGCAGACCTCCCCTCGGCCAAAGAGGACTTTGAGAAGGTCAGTAGGTTGAGTGAGACCAGTTGTGATATATTGCCAGGAAGGTATTTTCTACCTCAGTGGCTCGAGCACAGCAGGTTGAGCTGGATCAAGTGTTGTAAGGGATACTATACCTGGAACATAAAGCTGAATGCTTAGAGCTTTATAGCATGCCATTGAAATGGTTCTTGACTGACATGTTTGTTACTGCATGACCTGGTAAAAGCTTATCGAAGACTTAACTCAACTCTAAGAACAGACACGGAGTGTTTTCGTGTTTGAAATGTCCTTTTCCTTGTTCTGTCACATCCAGGCATTGAGTTATGCTGGAGGCTTTGGGAAAATTCATCTTCCCCATTTAGTAGAGAAAGAGGTTGTGAAGGAGGACGGTTCTGTTGTCAAAAGGTTTGAGAACAGCATGGGAGTGTTCATTAATTGACCCAAGGTGTCCATGTTTGTACACTCCTGTTAGTTTTTTGAGTGATTTATCTGAAAGCATGATGTAAATACCTCTGTCTTAACATTTAGATTACATGCTTAGATAAAATGCTAAGATTCGGACCTTGGCATGTGCAAAGTAAGTGACCCATCGAAGGGCGTGTTTAAGATGACTCATATGGTTGCTGTTGGTGATGGTTGAGAGAAGGCTAACCTGCATGGGGTTTTTTGAGACGTGGATTAGCTTGAATGGTTTGGGTCACTAAGACCAGTGACCAAAGTTAGAGTTAGTTTTGGTCGAAAGCCTGTCAATGAAGCTTTGACAAAACTTTCAGGTTCTTTTGGAATTACTGGTTAACCAAGTCTAATAAACTCTCTCTTCCATCTCTCGCTCTCTCTCTCCTTCTCACATCTCCTTATCTCACCCACCCACTCCTTCCCTCCCTCTCTCCATATCTCTCACCCCACACTTCCTCACCTCTTCCCTCCCTCCACCTCTCCCACCTCTCCCACCCCACACCTCCTCCCTCCTTCCCTCCACCTCTCCCACCCCACACCTCCTCACTCCTTCCCTCCCTCCACCTCTCCCACCCCACACCTCCTCACTCCTTCCCTCCCTCCACCTCTCCCACCCCACACCTCCTCACTCCTTCCTTCCCTCCACCTCTCCCACCCCAACCCACCCCACACCTCCTCCCTCCTTCCCTCCACCTCTCCCACCCCACACCTCCTCACTCCTTCGATCCCTCCATCTCTCCCACCCCAACCCACCCCACACCTCCTTCCTCCTTCCCTCCAATTCTCCCACCCCACACCTCCTCACTCCTTCCCTCCCTCCATCTCTCCCACCCCAACCCACCCCACACCTCCTCCCTCCCATCTCTCCCACCCCACACCTCCTCACTCCTTCGATCCCTCCATCTCTCCCACCCCAACCCACCCCACACCTCCTTCCCTCCAATTCTCCCACCCCATACCTCCTCCCTCCCATCTCTCCTACCCCACACCTCCTCACTCCTTCCCTCCTTCCATCTCTCCCACCCCATACCTCCTCATTCCTTCCCTCACTCCATATCTCCCACCCCACACCTCCTCACTCCTTCCCTCCTTCCATCTCTCCCACCCCACACCTCCTCCCTCCTTCCCTCCTTCCATCTCTCCCACCCCACACCTCCTCCCTCCTACCCCACACCTCCTCCCCCTTTCCCTCCCACCCCACACCTCCTCCCTCTTTCTCTTCTCTCTGTCCCATCTCCAGAACGCAGATGCGTAAGTCTCGTACCCAGAAGAAGACTGTGGCGATGGATGCCCAGGGTAAGCATGTGCACCTGGAGCGGCTGGACGACACCCCAGAGACCCTGCAACCCGATGCCCTTCAGCGACACCTGCACCTGCTGCTCCAACGCTATTGCGCCAAGGAGGAGGAGGGAGGAGAGAAGGAGGAAGAGGAGGAGAGGAGAAAGAAGAAGTGATGGGCTTTTTTGATTTGCTGGCTGAGTTTTGTGTCTTCCCTTTTGGCCTTGCCCCCAATGCTACATAAGCCTCCTATCCACAAAAAACCTATGAAGTCTTGTAAGCTAATCTCTGACCCCTCGATGACCCCTAACGACACTTAACCTTTACCGCCCAGCCAGACTTCCCCTGCTAAAGACACTGGATTGCGTTTTTCCCTTTTGTAGCAAATAATGAAACAATTATTATTTAATTTTTTTGTTTTTGACTTGTTTCCATAATTTTTTTTGCTCATTTTGTGACCAAAGATGGCACCCCCTTTCTCGTCGGGTGACTTAGAATATTTTTTTTGTCGTTATCCTTTTGTTTGGTTCTTAAAGTTTTTGGCTGCTGTGGTACAATAAAAAAAACAACACAAAACAAATGGTAGGAATGAAAACAGGAAACGTATGAAGAGGGTGCACCTCGCACGTTAGCCTCATGGAGAGGCCTCTTTCTGAAGGAACGATTGTAAACATTTGTAAATAGAGAAGACTGGTAGAAAACAAAACAAAACAGCAATTCAAAAGCATTTGTTATATTTGTCCCACGGTACCTGCTGTACACGTACGTGTACCAATCTGTTATGAGGTCAAGGGTGGCGGGTCTTAACACATTTGACCCTTTTCATCCGACTATCAAGAGATTGTTACATAGGAGTCAGTTGTCATAAACAGTTTTGGAGAGATACTGTTTTAAAGGAGTGAATGCCATAGTCTTTCATCAAGGACTTTTGAATCAGATGAGTGCAAATACGCTGTGATCTGAACCCCCATTTTACTGAAGCAAATCATCCCCATATAACCCTCCACTACTGTTCAGTTTACAAAGTTGGCTCAAGGTGGTTACGTGTGTAATGATGTGGTGTTGTTTTTTTTTACGTGAGCTTTGTGAACACACGTTCAGCCCCAGCCCCAGGTACTGTCCCCATCTCCCTGTTTTTCTCTGTCTGTTTCTGTAGTATGGGTGTTGTGTAGTCAAACTTCCTTCTGAGCAGTACATCAGACTGCTGCCACCTATGTGTGTGCGCGCACGTATGTATGTGAGTGTGTTTGTGTGTTAGTTCATAGTATCCTCACCGACATTGCGACCTGCCATTTGCGAAAGAAATGATCCAGAATGTTCTCTTTCCTTGTCCTTCATGTACGCGCTTTTATCTCCCAATACTACACCTATAGGTCATAACACTAGGTACGTCACCTCTCCTTCCCTCCCATTACTACACCTATAGGTCATAACACTAGGTACGTCACCCCTCCCTCCCATTACTACACCTATAGGTCATAACACTAGGTACGTCACCCCTCCTTGCCTCCCATTACTACACCTATAGGTCATAACACTAGGTACGTCACCTCTCCTTCCCTCCCATTACTACACCTATAGGTCATAACACTAGGTACGTCACCCCTCCCTCCCATTACTACACCTATAGGTCATAACACTAGGTACGTCACCCCTCCCTCCCATTACTACACCTATAGGTCATAACACTAGGTACGTCGCCCCTCCCTCCCATTACTACACCTATAGGTCATAACACTAGGTACGTCACCTCTCCTTCCCTCCCATTACTACACCTATAGGTCATAACACTAGGTACGTCACCCCTCCCTCCCATTACTACACCTATAGGTCATAACACTAGGTACGTCACCCCTCCCTCCCATTACTACACCTATAGGTCATAACACTAGGTACGTCACCCCTCCTTCCCTCCCATTACTACACCTATAGGTCATAACACTAGGTACGTCGCCCCTCCTTCCCTCCCATTACTACACCTATAGGTCATAACACTAGGTACGTCACCCCTCCCTCCCATTACTACACCTATAGGTCATAACACTAGGTACGTCGCCCCTCCTTCCCTCCCATTACTACACCTATAGGTCATAACACTAGGTACGTCGCCCCTCCTTCCCTCCCTTTACTACACCTATAGGTCATAACACTAGGTACGTCGCCCCTCCTTCCCTCCCTTTACTACACCTATAGGTCATAACACTAGGTACGTCACCCCTCCTTCCCTCCCATTACTACACCTATAGGTCATAACACTAGGTACGTCGCCCCTCCTTCCCTCCCTTTACTACACCTATAGGTCATAACACTAGGTACGTCGCCCCTCCTTCCCTCCCATTACTACACCTATAGGTCATAACACTAGGTACGTCACCCCTCCCTCCCTCCCATTACTACACCTATAGGTCATAACACTAGGTACGTCACCCCTCCCTCCCATTACTACACCTATAGGTCATAACACTAGGTACGTCACCCCTCCCTCCCATTACTACACCTATAGGTCATAACACTAGGTACGTCGCCCCTCCTTCCCTCCCATTACTACACCTATAGGTCATAACACTAGGTACGTCACCCCTCCTTCCCTCCCATTACTACACCTATAGGTCATAACACTAGGTACGTCACCCCTCCCTCCCATTACTACACCTATAGGTCATAACACTAGGTACGTCGCCCCTCCTTCCCTCCCATTACTACACCTATAGGTCATAACACTAGGTACGTCACCCCTCCCTCCCATTACTACACCTATAGGTCATAACACTAGGTACGTCGCCCCTCCCTCCCTCCCATTACTACACCTATAGGTCATAACACTAGGTACGTCACCCCTCCTTCCCTCCCATTACTACACCTATAGGTCATAACACTAGGTACGTCGCCCCTCCCTCCCATTACTACACCTATAGGTCATAACACTAGGTACGTCACCCCTCCTTCCCTCCCATTACTACACCTATAGGTCATAACACTAGGTACGTCGCCCCTCCTTCCCTCCCTTTACTACACCTATAGGTCATAACACTAGGTACGTCACCCCTCCCTCCCTCCCATTACTACACCTATAGGTCATAACACTAGGTACGTCGCCCCTCCTTCCCTCCCTTTACTACACCTATAGGTCATAACACTAGGTACGTCGCCCCTCCTTCCCTCCCATTACTACACCTATAGGTCATAACACTAGGTACGTCGCCCCTCCTTCCCTCCCATTACTACACCTATAGGTCATAACACTAGGTACGTCACCCCTCCTTCCCTCCCATTACTACACCTATAGGTCATAACACTAGGTACGTCACCCCTCCCTCCCTCCCATTACTACACCTATAGGTCATAACACTAGGTACGTCACCCCTCCCTCCCTCCCATTACTACACCTATAGGTCATAACACTAGGTACGTCACCCCTCCCTCCCATTACTACACCTATAGGTCATAACACTAGGTACGTCGCCCCTCCTTGCCTCCCATTACTACACCTATAGGTCATAACACTAGGTACGTCGCCCCTCCCTCCCATTACTACACCTATAGGTCATAACACTAGGTACGTCGCCCCTCCTTCCCTCCCATTACTACACCTATAGGTCATAACACTAGGTACGTCACCCCTCCCTCCCATTACTACACCTATAGGTCATAACACTAGGTACGTCACCCCTCCTTCCCTCCCATTACTACACCTATAGGTCATAACACTAGGTACGTCACCTCTCCCTCCCATTACTACACCTATAGGTCATAACACTAGGTACGTCGCCCCTCCTTGCCTCCCATTACTACACCTATAGGTCATAACACTAGGTACGTCGCCCCTCCCTCCCATTACTACACCTATAGGTCATAACACTAGGTACGTCGCCCCTCCTTCCCTCCCATTACTACACCTATAGGTCATAACACTAGGTACGTCACCCCTCCCTCCCATTACTACACCTATAGGTCATAACACTAGGTACGTCGCCCCTCCTTCCCTCCCTTTACTACACCTATAGGTCATAACACTAGGTACGTCGCCCCTCCTTCCCTCCCATTACTACACCTATAGGTCATAACACTAGGTACGTCGCCTCTCCTTCCCTCCCATTACTACACCTATAGGTCATAACACTAGGTACGTCGCCCCTCCTTCCCTCCCATTACTACACCTATAGGTCATAACACTAGGTACGTCACCCCTCCCTCCCATTACTACACCTATAGGTCATAACACTAGGTACGTCACCCCTCCCTCCCTCCCATTACTACACCTATAGGTCATAACACTAGGTACGTCACCCCTCCCTCCCTCCCATTACTACACCTATAGGTCATAACACTAGGTACGTCACCCCTCCCTCCCTCCCATTACTACACCTATAGGTCATAACACTAGGTACGTCACCCCTCCCTCCCTCCCATTACTACACCTATAGGTCATAACACTAGGTACGTCACCCCTCCCTCCCTCCCATTACTACACCTATAGGTCATAACACTAGGTACGTCGCCCCTCCTTCCCTCCCATTACTACACCTATAGGTCATAACACTAGGTACGTCACCTCTCCTTCCCTCCCTTTACTACACCTATAGGTCATAACACTAGGTACGTCGCCCCTCCTTCCCTCCCATTACTACACCTATAGGTCATAACACTAGGTACGTCGCCCCTCCTTCCCTCCCATGAGTCACTTGTGCGTGCCATCTCACCCCTGTTAATTTCCCCCTATAAATAACTTTGATTAAAGGTATACTCAGCGATATGACGTAGATGCATAAAGTCAACATAGTGGGTCAATATCCACAACAACTAAGAGCGTTGAAGCGTGAGGCTCAACTTCTCTGCTGTTTTGGTCCTGTGGCTACCACTCTGTGAACAGCGTGAAGCGAACCCGTGCCCATGCGCAGATACTGTGTGTGACTGTGTGAGAGTGAAGTCTTGCATCTCGCTCATCCCAATATCTGCGGTGCTGCTCGTGGCAACATCATTTCATTGAGTTTAAGCCTGTTAAGATCGTATAAGCAAGTACGGGACAGAGAGAGACCAGTGTTCTGTTTTATTTGCTGTTGTTGAATAGATTTGTTTTCTGTTGTTGGTTTTATGGTATCCAATAAATGGCGATAAGATCAAAAGATTGGCACATCATCTTGAGTTTCTGACAGATTATTTTTTGGTCTGACCTGCTTCGTGTTTGTAGCGTGGAGATAGAAGATCATTTATCATTGGCCCTTTTACATGCATTATTTCTTGCTCAATGGTATGTTTCCACAATCTTGTTCTGAGGGCAGATTGGTTGGATGGCCAAGGGACGGAGCTTGAGCTATATGATTGGTTGGATGGGGCCAGGGGGTGGAGCTTGTGACAGGTGAAAGTCAAATGAGAAAAGCAAAGCTAGTGGTAGGTTGGTGGATGGATGAACGAATGGTGTTAAACGTGGTTTGTGACATTAAGGTCCCTGGTTCAACTCCCCATGCGTCGCTTCTTGTTTCCTAAACTAACTTCATCTTATTTTCAAATGTTTTATTTTACCCCTTTTTCTCAGTATCCAATTGGTAGTTACAGTGTTGTCTCATCACTGCAACTCCCGTACGGACTCGGGAGAGGCAAAAGTCAAGAGCCATGCATCCTCTGAAACATAACTCAACCAAGCCACACTGCCCACTTAACCCAGAAGCACCAATGTGTCAGAGGAAACACTGTACACCTGGTGACTATGTCAGCATGCACTGCATCTGGCCCATCACAGGAGTCACTAGTGCACAAAGACAATAGTCAAACCCGCCTCCATTGTGTGCCACCCCATGGGTCTTCCAGCTGTGACAGAGCCTGGACTCAAACCCAGAATCTCTAGTAGCACAGCTAGCTCTGCCTGCACCACTCGGGAGTCCAGCTAGCTCTGCTAGCTCTAGGCACAGCTAGCTCTGCCTAGACCACTGCACCACTCGGGAGTCCACATCACTTTAAAAAGTAAACTGTGCATCATTTCTTTTGACTGGTTAGATTCAAAAGACCCAAACTTCCAGCTGAAGGTGTGTGCCTGAGTGGCAGAGGGTATAAGACATAGGTTGTCATACAGAAGGTGCCTAGTTCAAATCCTGGTGTATCTTTTGTTTCCTTCACATTTCTTGCCTAAACGTTCTGCCATCAGAACAAGCTCCACTGTTAAATACCATCCAAGCAATATCATTGTGATTTTGGCTCCCACAGACTTGCAAGGCCTATTCATTTCAACTGGTATACATGGGGGTGGAGTAAACACGGAGCAGTCTTTGCCAAGTTTCATTTTGTTTCTCCGTATTTATTATGTCCAGCCATGCTCCTCCTCTCCTCCTCCAGTGTGCGGAGACATGAGTGTGTTTTATGTGTGTGTAAGTTGAAGATGGGAAAGGGAATTTCAATTAAAACTCTTCGACCGATAAGTTGCCATTGTACGCAAGGCTTCACATGAATTCTGAAACGCTCTAGAAACAATGACTGAAACAAATGCAGAAACCAAAACCAGAACTGACATGGATGTGCTGTAATCTTGGGCTGGCTGGCTGAAAGCATCGTTGGTGTTATCTGTGGTACAGACTTTATCTATGTAATCTATCTAATATTACGGTTCATCACTTTGCCAATTAACTTTGTGTGATCAAAATAAAAGAAACAAAAAAGAAATGTCAAAAACGCGCATTTGATTTGATGAATCGGCATCGTGTTTCCATGGTGATAACAATATTACACATATATAAATATCTATGAGGGCATGTATTAGTTCTGAAGTTAATAAAGGAGGGAAAAGTCTGAATGGCTAACATGGCATAGCAGCTACAGTGTACGTGGCAGAATATTAAATTGTACATGTGTCAAATGTGTGTGGTGTGGTTGTCATTTTTACTAACCATGCTTTGAAGGATTACACTACAGCCATAAGAAGTCAAATGGAAACTTTTTTTTAAATGTTTTTTTTATTTTTTTATTACAGTGATCACCTCACAAGCTATGGGCAAAGTGACATGGAAATAAGAGATTTGGCAGAAATCACATTTTATTTGATATTTCTTAAACATCTATCAGTCCTTTCTCATCATGGCAACAATATACACTTTGTCCCATAGTACAGTTCAACGTAACTTTAAAAAAATGATTGTGTTGTCTCGCCATTCCTGTAGGAACAAATCATAAAATGTGGTAGGGAACAGTTCTTAACACCACAGTGGCTATCCTAATGGCAAACCTACTCAGTGCCTTTATTCCCAAGCGTTGTGTAACTAAATATTCGAGGTCGACCGTGATTCAATTCTACTGCATCTCTTACTCCCTCACATTTCCATCGGCAAAACCAACCTAAACACCCATTTATGAAAATATCTACCAACTAGGAAAAACTGACAGGAACAATGTGATCCCATATGACTGTCTCCCTTCTCAGTATAAAACGTTGTGTGTTGCAACTTGTCAAGTAGAGTAACTAACACCCAGGTGTCAGTGGTAAAAGCGGCTAGTAAAAGGCTATTTGTCTTCGATAGGTTCTTATGCATGGACACGGGGTTGGGGAGAGAGGAGATGCTACAGACTAAAAAAAACAGAGAACCATTCGCTATACATGAAAGGGTCAATAGTTCCCAAAAAATATATAACCAATAAAATTCACAATTATCATCCTTTTGAAAATATCATGATTGGATTTTAAAACAGTGTTCCATATGTCATACAATGGCTTTGAGTAATACAAGTGAAAGAATGATCTATAGTTTACATTCTATCATTGAGAATTGTCACATTGCGATGATGTAGACGCAAACGCATAACATAGGATACCATTATCCCCTTAACATAAACTGTCAATAAAAATTCCCAGTAATCATACTTAATATTGAGGCAGTTGATAACAACTTGAATAGTTAAAAAGATTGCAAACTAAGCTCATATTTAAACAGTTTAATATTCCAGAGTTTAAGCAAAGATATAGCGATTCACGTCAATCACAAGTCTATACAACACCAAAACAAAAGCAAGCTCATGTTTGTCGTTCACTTATGTTCTTAGATTTTTCGGCACAAAGACTGACATTTAAAGAAGGATTGACAGACTGCAATGTTGGTTTAAGGCTAAACCTATATCACTTCAGTTATTGATGTGTAATATTCAGATGATATGATGAGTTTGCTATTGGTTCACCGCATGTTCCTGACACTGATAATATTGAAGGTTGAATGCCATGGGAAAACGCTCAAACTTAAAACATGTTCAAACAGAGGAAATCATTGTTTCAGAATTTAAAAAAATACATGTTTAGTTATAAATGTCCTGCGATGAGACAGAAGAATGCGATAAAACAACAAACATTTTCACTCTAAAATGATCAAATATAAAATTATATCGTCAAGATTGTTGTGTTTTTCCTTTTCATCTTTTTTGCAAGAAGAATCTTGAGTTCAGCATCGACGATATGTAAACAACACTCTGAGATGGCAGAGTTGGGCAGGGATTGGATGAGGATGTGACAGACACTTGGTAGGCGGGGTCCATAGATCAGCAACAGCTGCAGGATAGGGAGTCATCTCAACTGCAATACAAAGATAATTTTGGAATTAGTAACTTGTGTTGTATTCTTTTATTTTGTTAGGATTATTTTGCTCTTACTGTAGTACTTTAGGCCACTCCCGACCGGTCACGTTGTACAGCGCTTGAGTGGTGCAACGGTCTGTGTTGCTAAAGATGCTGGTTCAATACCCGTGCCGGCCTCAACTTTTTCCTCGCTCATTTTACGTTATTTGAAAACGAAATCTCCTAAATATTGTTATTTTTTCAAACAAAGCGATTATTATTATTAATTTAGAATGATATAAAAGCCCCTTGAATATTCTCACAGATATATTATTAACCCTGTTATTCAGAGGACAAGATATATTGGTCATATTGGTCATGGCTCCTGAGTGGCGCACAATGGGACTGCTATGCAGTTCTCCAGCTGTATCCAGTGAAAGCACGCGAGGTTCAAGGCACGAGGGCAGGATGGGCCGCAGAGCCACTCACAGAAGACGGATCTAGCCCATGGGGAAGGGAGGAGGAACCCCACCCCGCCACATTGGGTAGCACAGAGCAACACTTTGTGGGGCATTGCACTAATAATGGCGCAGACTAAGGAAACGTTCCTGCTGTTCTGTTCTTAGTGCCAGTCTGCACGTTGAAACTAAAACCATGTAACTAATAAATGGCATCTTTATGCTTTCTTTAATAAAATAATGATAAAAATACTCTTTCAAAATGCCAATGTTTATTTAGTTATGGATCCATAACGAATTACTATGGGAATAAAAATCACTGAATTACAGAAATATCCTCCAATCCTCTATAGTCCCTGTGCCCAAGAACACAAAGGCAACCTGCCTAAATGACAACAGACCACATCCGTAGCCAAGTACTTTGAAAGGTTGGTAATGGCTTACATCAACACCATTATCCGAAACCCTAGACCTGCTCAAATTTGCATACCGCCCAAACAGATCCACAGATGATGCAATCTCTATTGCACTCCACACTGCCCTTTCCCACCTGGACAAAAGGAACACTTATGTGAGAATGCTATTCACTGACTACAGATCAGCATTCAACACCATAGTACCCTCAAAGCTCATCACTAAGCTAAGGATCCTGGGACTAAACCCCTCCCTCAAACTGGATCCTGGACTTCCTGACGGGCCGCCACCAGGTGGTGAGGGTAGGTAGCAACACATCTGCCATGCTGATCCTCAACACTGGAGACCCCCAGGGGTGTGTCCCCTCCTGTACTCCCTTGTTCCCTCATGACTGCACGGCCAGGCGCGACTCCAACACCATCATTACATTTGCAGACGACAACAGTGGTAGGCCTGATCACCGACAACGACGAAACAGCCTATAGGGAGGAGGTCAGAGACCTGGCCGGGTGGTGCCAGAATAACAACCTATTCCTCAACGTAACCAAGACTAAGGAGATGATTGTGGACTACAGGAAAAGGAGGACTGAGCACGCCCCCATTCTCATCGACGGGGCTGTAGTGGAGCAGGTTGAGAGCTTCAAGTTCCTTGGTGTCCACATCAACAACAAACTTGAATGGTCCAAACACACCAAGACAGTCATGAAGAGGGCACGACAAAGCCTATTTCCGCTCAGTAAACTAAAAAGATTTGGCATGGGTCCTGAGATCCTCAAAAGGTTCTACACCTGCAACATCGAGAGCATCCTGACGGGTTGCATCACTGCCTGGTATGGCAACTGCTCGGCCTCTGACCGCAAGGCACTACAGAGGGTAGTGCGTATGGCCCAATACATCACTGGGGCTAAGCTGCCTGCCATCCAGGACCTCTACACCAGGCAGTGTCAGAGGAAAGCCCTAAAAATTGTCAAAGACCCCAGCCACCCCAGTCATAGACTGTTCTCTCATTAGCTAACCGGGCTATCTGCATTGTGTCCCGCCACCCACCACCCTCGCTTTTACGCTACTGCTACTCTCTGTTCAACATATATGCATAGTCACTTTAACCATATCTACATACTACCTCAATCAGCCTGACTAACCGGTGTAGTTAACCTCGCTACTTTTACTTACCTATTGTTCACCTAATACCTTTTTTTGCACTATTGGTTAGAGCCTGTACGTAAGCATTTCACTGTAAGGTCTACACCTGTTGTATTCGGCGCACGTGACAAATAAACTTTGGCGGAGAGTCACGTCATATTTTTCAATATACTGAAGGCCTACCGTAGGCAAAACTACTGTCTCACTACTGTTGAGTAATGTGCTGTTAAATGTGGTATAGGTCTTATTTATTTAAAGAGCATATTTAAGTTAGAAGCAATAGGATTTGAAGCAAAAGCCTACAACTATTTTAGCACCGTTTCGCACTGCTCTGAGACAAGCATGGGGACTGGTTTTGATAACCGACTGAATCTCCGTTTGGGTATTGGTTAGACTACAATTATACAATTAGGGTGTAGAAATGTTAGTGTACCCTTTATTTAACTATTTAACTCATTCTTATTTACAAGGACAGCATACTCCTTCCTCCCCATCGGGGAATTGAACCCCGGTCTCCCACGTGCCTGCACAACACGGGGATTCTTTAGCTAAATAGCCCAGTACAGTACTCCCGACCATCATGTTGTACAGCGCCATATTTTCCATTCCATCCTAATGAAAACCCAGAGGTTTTTCCATTATTCTTGGAATAGAAACACCATAACATTAATCAAATTAATTAAGCAACATTTCTTAAAAATCAGTCCCATATACTATGTTCTTACAAAAAAAGTTTTTAAATGCTATAGTACAGCCCATATTGAAGGCTATCAAATGCTTCTCAAATATGCCCTCTGGTGGTCAAACTAGCACTAACTAGCATTAATTGTACCAGTTGTTGGCACTTAAATAACGTCTGAAATACGCTGCAACTTTTAAAGGACTGTAGCTAAGATGGGCTGAGCTACAGTCACCAACCTTGACTAGCTAGGGATGATCAAGGCTAAACAGGAACCAAGTCAGACCACACTACATACAGTAGCACCTAGTAGCTACATAGTGGAGACCACACTACATACAGTAGCACCTAGTAGCTACATAGTGGAGACCACACTACATAAAGTAGCAGGCTAGTAGATACAGTTGAAGTCAGAAGTTTACATAAACAAGTTTCAATGACTCCAACCTAAGTGTTTCAACCACTCCACAAATTTCTTGTTAACAAACTATAGTTTTGGCAAGTTGGTTAGGACATCTACTTTGTGCATGACACAAGTAATTTAAAAAAAAAATTGTTTACAGACAGATCATTTCACTTAATCACAATTCCAGTGGGTCAGAAGTTTACAGCCACTAAGTTGACTGTGCCTTTAAGCAGTTTGGAAAATGCCAGAAAATGATGTCATGGCTTTAGAAGCTTCTGATAGGCTAATTGACATCATTTGAGTTAATTGGAGGTGTAGCTGTGGATGTATTTCAAGGCCTACCTTCAAACGCAGTGCTGCTTTGCTTGACATATCATGGGAAAATCAAAATAAATCAGCCAAGACCTCAGAAAAAAATTGTAGACCTCCACAAGTCTGGTTCATCATAGGGAGCAATTTCCAAATGCCTGAAGGTACCATATTCATCGTACAAACAATAGTACGCACGTATAAACACCATGGGAGCACGCATCCGTCATACCTCTCAGGAAGGAGACGCGTTCTGTCTCCTAGAGATGAACATACTTTGGTGCGAAAAGTGCAAATCAATCCCAGAACAACAGCAAAGGACCCTGTGAAGATGCTGGAGGAAAAAGGTACAAAAGTATCTATATCCACAGTAAAACGAGTCCTATATCGACATAGCTTGAAAGGCCGCTCAGCAAGGAAGAAGCCACTGCTCCAAAACAGCCATAAAAAAGCCAGACTATGGTTTGCAACTGCACATGGGGACAAAGATTGTACTTTTTAGTGAAATGTCTTCTTGTCTGATGAAACAAAAATAGAACGGTTTGGCCATAATGACCATCGTTATGTTTGGAGGATAAAAGGGGATGCTTGCAAGCCGAAGAACACCTTCCCAACCGTGAAGCACGGGATGGCAGCATCATGATGTGCGGGTGCTTTGCTGCAGGAGGGACTGGTGCACTTCACAAAATAGATGGCATCATGAGTGAGGAAAATTATGTGGATATATTGAAGCAACATCTCAAGACATCAGTCAGGAAGTTAAAGCTTGGTCGCAAATGGGTCTTCCAAATGGACAATGACCCCACGCATACTTCTAAAGTTGTTGGCAAAATGGCTTAAGGACAACAAAGTCAAGGTATTGGAGTGGCCATCACAAATCCCTGACCTCAATCTTATAGAACATTTGTGGGCAGAAATGAAAAATCGTGTGCGAGCAAGGAGGCCTACAAACCTGACTCAGTTAAACCAGCTCTGTCAGGAGGAATGGGCCAAAATTCACCCAACTTATTGTGGGAAGCTTGTGGACGGCTACCCGAAACGTTTGACCCATGTTAAACAATTTAAAGGCAATGCTACCAAATACTAAATGAGTTTATGTAAACTTCTGACCCACTGGGAATGTGATGAAAGAAAAAAAAGCTGAAATATATAATTCTCTACTATTATTCTGACATTTCACATTCTTAAAATAAAGGGGTGATCCTAACTGACCTAACATGCTGACCAGACCGGACACGTCGCGTGATCCAGGTTATTCAATTATTGCACGCGCGCCAATGAGCGTCTGCGTTGCCAAGGGCTAAAATAGAAGTCGTTCCTATTTCTGACGCAGATCGCGCTGCAAGTCCTGCCTCTCCCATCTCCTCATTGTTTTATAGAAGCAGGTACCCACGTGCCATCTCCTCATTGGTTATACCCACGTGGGTGATTGAAAGACGAACTGTTTTGCCGGTCGTCGTGGTAATACTATGAAAGTTTAGATGCCAATCACCATTATATTTCAAAGATGAAAAAGCCTGGAAGGAGGAGAGATGACTAGAAATGATTCGGGTGACCGTTTTATGTGTGGATTAATTGTCGGAGTAGAGGACCTTGTGCATTTCAGGTAAAATAACAACTCAATGTTTATATCCCAGGACAAATTAGCTAGCAACAGCAAGCTAGCTAGATAGGACAAATTAGCTAGCATGTGCAAGCTAGCTAGCTAAATTGCCATACATGTTTAATGCTTTTCGATCTGTCCCCAAATTAATGTAATTGGTTCAGAGTTTGTTTTGATATTTTAACTTGCGTGTCGTGATCGCGTTTGGTGTAGGGGGACAAAGTACATTTATGCACGATGGCGCACGCGCGCAGCCGGGTTTGGGTTCCGTGTAAGACAGGGAATTTTTACTAGGATTAAATGTCAGGAATTTTGAAAAACTGAGTTTAAATGTATTTGGCTAAGGTGTATGTAAACTTCCGACTTTAACTGTACATAGCGCAGACCACACTACATAGAGTAGCCCCTAGTGCAGGTGGAGCCGATACAGGTCAGATACAGATGCAGGACAGCTACAGGACAGGGACTGTAAGTACATCGTTCTTAGCCAGGTAGGGATATGAGGTTCAAAGAAGAACCAATCCAGCTACATAGCTCCACAATGAATTCAGCTAACCAAGACAGCACTGAGAGAGCACCTCTAGTCACCTTACTTGGCGGGCACAGTGGGTGAGCCGGAGCGGTGGAAGTGGATGTTCTGCCACTTGGCGTCACGCCGCTGCCAGATGCGTGTCTCCTCTGACTGCATGGTGCGCGGCATGCCGCTGGCGTCCATGTACTGGGTGAGGCGGATGTAGGCGATGCACGCCGCGTCCTCGCCGATCAGGTGCACGTGGGGGTTGAGCAGGATGGTGTGGACGGGCCCTTGCTTGCTCCTGGACAGAGCTGGATGAGAGAGGAGAGATGGAGGGAAATGTATCAAATCAGTACACAATCAAGGTAATTAATGCTTCTACAGCCATAGGTTTTCATATGGCTGTGTGTAGATCTTTAATGCTACGAGTGCATAATGGGATGCAGGTGCTATACCGTTCTCAAAGTAGAACTTGTGGAAGTCAGTTCCCTCCACGAGGTTTCCCAAGGCCTCTGGTTCAAAGGATGTCAGGCCAGGATCACAGATCTTCCTGTGGGAGAAAACAGGAAACACAACACAATGAAGATCGGAATGCATATGTTTTTTTGAACGGTGTAGTGTTAAAAATTCCAAATCACTAACGTGTAGGCTTCAAAGTCTCCATTGTTGATAGCCTCAATCAGCTGCTCAGTCACTTTGATGATCTCCTGCTTACGAGCTGACGGAGAGCAAGAGAGGAAAAAAAAGACATTTTCACAAGTTGGCTGTCCCACAGCCATAGGTGATTAGAGTAAGACACCCGTGATGTTGAGTCATCTAGTGAGTCTCTGTAGAGATGTTGAGGGATTTACATGAACCCAAGTAGTGTTAGCAATGCAGCCCAAAACACAGCCAAGAGGTCCAGGGGCAAAGGGGTGTATTCATTACGGCGATTCGGTTGCAAAATGTTTTGCAACAGAAACAGTTTAAACTAAATATGTTTTGCAATGAAAACTAAATGGACAAATTCAGGTAGGTCCCTCCCAGCTTTGTTCTGTTTGCTCTTGTTTGGTTCTTAAACAGTCAACGGTTTTCTTTGCAAGACAATGAATAAACCACAGGTTCACCACTTCCATACACACACACACACGGGAGAATCAGTGTGTTTCACCATCATTACCACAGATAACACAG
The DNA here is from genome assembly GCF_029448725.1 of Salvelinus fontinalis. Taxonomy (NCBI): domain Eukaryota; kingdom Metazoa; phylum Chordata; class Actinopteri; order Salmoniformes; family Salmonidae; genus Salvelinus; species Salvelinus fontinalis. The sequence goes on from NC_074675.1 coordinate 47,968,932, forward strand.
ACAACATGATTTCATTACCTCGCAAATTACGTAGGCAAGATAAGAGACAATGAATGTAAAGAAAAACAAAGATTTTGTGGTTTCGCAAATCTCTTATTGTGCTCAACATGAATTTGAGGTAGATGTCAAATGGAATGGTAGTGAAACTGACCCATAGAAAACATGCATCAAAACGTAGTCCCAAAAATGAGGAAGATCAAATGCTATTCTCTCAACTCTTTACCTTGGACACCTTGGTCCCCTCTGACACTTTCAATCGACGTGACTGACAGAACACAAAGGATACAAAGAAGAAACATTTTCCCTCAGTTCTCAGAAGATTGTTCACCAGCGGCAGCAAAATAGTCCAACGTTTACAGATATAGACCGAGTGAAAGACCAACAACACTCCAGCTATGTCTTACGTTAGCCGTCAGTGATTGGCTACTAGCCTGGCAGCTCGTCTGATACATCTGAAAACAGGGTCAGTTTACTCAACGAGTTCTTTGACATTTTGCTGTCGCACAGTCCAACGTGTACAAACCCGTCAACAGATCACTGACAGACCTTGCTCTCTAGCAGTCTGTTTGCTATGAAGCAACACTACTCCTCCCCTGGAAGTGGACAGCGTAATCTGTCCCGCTGATAACACACAACAGCACATGGCGGGAAAACAAAGCTATTTTTCGCTGTTGATTATTATCTAAACAGAAGTAGATCAACGGCACTTGAGACCGAACACACACACAACATTGTCTTATGTTTGCCATCTCTTTTTTTTTTATGGGCCAGTTACTCTTTAACATGTGGCTTCCTATGAGGTGCTGTATACTGAGATCTGCACACACACACCTGTTTAGAACCTGAAGGAGCAGCAATAAGAGGTTAAACTGAGCCTTGGTTCTGACAGGGATCTCAGACAGAGAAGCCGAGTGTGGAGCTTCTGTCTGCCTCTGACCGTCTGCCTCGCTGTCTGAGCCTGGAAGGTTCATATGACTCACACACACACACACACACACACACACACACACACACACACACACACACACACACACACACACACACAAGCTGGGAAGGAGAGCTTCTGAATAGGCCAGCTCACTCAGCACTTCTCCACCAAACGCAATCCACTTATCAAATGTGCTGTCAATGTAGAGACATTAACGGTCAACGAAACCATCCCGTTGCTGGAAGTCGTCAGTGCCGTCTGTGCAAAGAGCAACCTCGATCCAAACTAGTCCTTAAAGTATACTCAATCTCATTTAGACTGTTCACTGTCAACCCTGACCACTTTCTGTCTCATCCTCTCCGTACGCATCAACACAGCAGTAATACTTTCTAAGCCCAATTTAGGTGTAATACATTGCTAATGTATTACTGTATGCATTTACAAAGCCTGTTATGAGGAGACAGTGGTGATAAACTCAGTCCTAGTTAGACCGTGACCTCCAGAGGGCAGCACAGTACACACATAGTGGACGCCTGTATGGCAGACCGGTGCTGAAGCAGAGTGGACTGTAATACCTGGCCAACGTACAGAGTGCAACCTCAGTAAGACAAGGGCTACTTTTCAGTAGCTTTCTTTCACAGGGTTCCATGACAAACACTAAGAGGTTTGTATGCCTTTGTTTAGTCTTTGGTAATGAGTGCCAGGAACAATGAGGGAACTATTTGCATTTATAGTCACTCATCGGGTGCACCAAATGATCCTAAAAGTCATATCCTAAACAAATGTGGACTTCCAATGATGCATATCTGATAGCGGTCAAGACGATATGAAGGGAGGTTCAGGGATAGTGAGGCCTAGAGGGCAGTGGGAAACAGTTCTGCTTCTACCCTCTCCGCTCACTCTGCTCTGGGTGAACTTATACTGCATGTCGCTGGGGCCCAGGCTAGGCAGGGGCCCGAGGGGGTGCAGAGGCTGGGGCCCCTGAGTGTTTGACAGGGTGGACAGAGAGTAAGACCACAAAGGAGGTGGTAAAGAGGAGGAGCAGGTAGCAGGTGACAGGGCCCTCAGAACATAGTAAAGCCCCGCCTTATCTCAGCTCACTGGTCACCATAGCAGCACCCACCCGTGGCACGCGCTCCAGCAGGTATATTTCACTGGTCATCCCCAAAGCCAACTCCTACTTTGGCCACCTTTCCTTCCAGTTCTCTGTTGCCAATGACTGGAACGAATTGCAAAAATCACTGAAGCTGGAGTCATATCTCCCTCACTAACTTTAAGCATCAGCTGTCAGAGCAGCTTACTGATCATTGCACCTGTACATAGCCCATCTGTAAATAGCCCACCCAACTACCTCATCCCCTTATTGTTATTTATTTTTTGCTCCTTAGCACCCCAGTATCTCTACTTGCACATTTAACTTCTGCACATCTATCACTCCAGTGTTAATTGACAAATTGTAATTATTTCACCACCATGGCCTATTTATTGCCATACCTCCCTAATCTTACTTTATTTGCACACACTGTATTTAGATTTTTCTATTGTGTTATTGACTGTACATTTGTTTATTCCATGTGTAACTCTGTGCTGTTTGTGTCACACTGCTTTGCTTTGCCAGGTCGCAGTTGTAAATGAGAACATGTTCTCAACTACCTGGCTAAATAAAAGGTGAAATACATTATTATTATAATTTTCTTTTTAAGTCGTCACCGGGCGAGTGACACTTGGGGACTAATTGGATCCTTCCTGTGTGTTGGGTTTCTGCTTCAGAATGCGTTGTGGCCAAAAACATGGTTTGTTTATTTTGAACATAAAAAAGGGGTGAGACGATGTCCAAAATCTTTTTTCAAAACACATCCTACAGTCTTCAACTCCTACACACAACGTAATGAAACGACTACCGTATAAAATGGGCAAATTAATGCCTTCATCTTTCAAACAAAGCAGCTGCCAAAGTAAACAAAGTGAATAGGAAATTGACGAGCCTCTAGCTACACATAAACATTAGAAACACCCGCGGTTAGCAGAGCGACCATTACATACATCCTTGACCCGGCAGTAATCATCCGTCAGGGATTGCAAACGTGGACACAAAGCGACACTGAAATGCTAGGAAACCTTCATTTACTTTCCACACAATGCCGCCGTAGCACAGTAGATAGGAGTCCTAAGATATCCTGGTGCTCTCAAATGGGTTTTGTAACAAAGGGACAATTGTTCAAAGCAGGTAGCTCATGATTGCCTGACCAAATGTCATCCCACTCTCTCAGATTTTTCAAAGGGGCCTTTTAAGGTCTAGAAGGGGAAGATTCCTTCTTGGTGATTAGGGTCTTGTCACACTCCCCAGAAGGTATGATGGCATTATGAGGTAAAACCTTCCATTTGAAGTGGGAGGTGAACAAATTACTATCTGTAATGGTAGAGTGGAGACACACACACAATGTTCTGGCTCATCAGAGCAGCAGCGAGATGGGAGACCATGCGTGGCAGCAGAGCCTGATTCAGCTCCCTAAACGACCGTTCTGTCCACACCATGGTAGACTCCGCCTGCTCTCAAACCTCTCCTCGGGGTCTCCCAGCCGTTACATGTATTTTAACTATCGTACAGCTAGCACACCTGATTCAAATTGTCAACTACATTCCATGTAGTAACACGGATCGACGTAACATTCCATGTAGTAACGCGGATCGACGTAACATTCCATGTAGTAACGCGGATCGACGTAACATTCCATGTAGTAACGCGGATCGACGTAACATTCCATGTAGTAACGCGGATCGACGTAACATTCCATGTAGTAACGCGGATCGACGTAACATTCCATGTAGTAACGCGGATCGACGTAACATTCCATGTAGTAACGCGGATCGACGTAACATTCCATGTAGTAACGCGGATCGACGTAACATTCCATGTAGTAACGCGGATCGACGTAACATTCCATGTAGTAACGCGGATCGACGTAACATTCCATGTAGTAACGCGGATCGACGTAACATTCCATGTAGTAACGCGGATCGACGTAACATTCCATGTAGTAACGCGGATCGACGTAACATTCCATGTAGTAACGCGGATCGACGTAACATTCCATGTAGTAACGCGGATCGACGTAACATTCCATGTAGTAACGCGGATCGACGTAACATTCCATGTAGTAACGCGGATCGACGTAACATTCCATGTAGTAACGCGGATCGACGTAACATTCCATGTAGTAACGCGGATCGACGTAACATTCCATGTAGTAACGCGGATCGACGTAACATTCCATGTAGTAACGCGGATCGACGTAACATTCCATGTAGTAACGCGGATCGACGTAACATTCCATGTAGTAACGCGGATCGACGTAACATTCCATGTAGTAACGCGGATCGACGTAACATTCCATGTAGTAACGCGGATCGACGTAACATTCCATGTAGTAACGCGGATCGACGTAACATTCCATGTAGTAACGCGGATCGACGTAACATTCCATGTAGTAACGCGGATCGACGTAACATTCCATGTAGTAACGCGGATCGACGTAACATTCCATGTAGTAACGCGGATCGACGTAACATTCCACGTAGTAACGCGGATCGACGTAACATTCCACGTAGTAATGCGGATCGACGTAACATTCCACGTAGTAACGCGGATCGACGTAACATTCCACGTAGTAATGCGGATCGACGTAACATTCCACGTAGTAATGCGGATCGACGTAACATTCCATGTAGTAATGCGAATCGACGTAACATTCCACGTAGTAATGCGGATCGACGTAACATTCCACGTAGTAATGCGGATCGACGTAACATTCCACGTAGTAATGCGGATCGACGTAACATTCCACGTAGTAATGCGGATCGACGTAACATTCCATGTAGTAATGTGGATAGACATAACATTCCATGTAGTAATGTGGATAGACATAACATTCCATGTAGTAATGTGGATAGACATAACATTCCATGTAGTAATGTGGATAGACATAACATTCCATGTAGTAATGTGGATAGACATAACATTCCATGTAGTAATGTGGATAGACATAACATTCCATGTAGTAATGTGGATAGACATAACATTCCATGTTTGGAGGATGGCAGTGCATGTCTAAGGAATGAGATCAGAAGATTGTTTATTTTTCTAGTCATTTGTGTGCTCCTACCTTTCACGTCCTCATCTTCCATGGTGGTGTTAGCACTCTCGCTGGACTCCTGTTGGACAAGAACAAACAGAGAGCAACAATGAACACCTGCCGGCTGTGGAGACTGGATTAAGCGTGAGCACAGGATAAGTGATGTACTGTCAGATGGGGGATTTTTCTTTTCTTTTTGTAGACGGGACCGGTGGTCCATATTGACCCCGTTCTGGGTCTGGATGCGGTCTGCCAGTTGAGTATGGGGGGGGGGAGGGGGGGGGGGGGGGGGGGGGGGGGGATCTAGGGCATACATTAAGGCACCATGCATATCAACAAAGTTTAGTAAATAACACTAACTAGAAAGCTTATCACAGCACATTATTAGCAAAAACCTCTACACTCGCAAAACGACAGTACTATTTAATCACTACCTTGTTTCCATCAGTTGGGTTGTGGAGAACAGTGGTTTGAGGCTCCTGATTCATGGAGAGGAAGAGGAGGAGGAGGAAGAGGAGTGTGAAGAAGAAAGGGGATAAATAGACAGGAACTTGATGTGGTAAACAGTTGCCCAGATGATCAATTCCCATGGGTCACATTTCAAAGAACCGTTGAGTAGTCAACTTGGTGCCCTAAGACATTAGAACAAACAACCAAGCAACAGACAAGACAGGACGGGAGGTGTACAGCAGTAGCAGCATGTTAGTCACCAGGCCCTTCCTGGATATAAACTACAGGAAAAGGTTTGAGGTGTGTACAGCCAAGGCATGCAGTTCACCTTCAGTCCTTACTCCAGGCCAGTTGTGTGTACGTACTGCATAGTGAGTGAACATCAGTCTGGCTTTGGCAGGCCCCATTTCTCACATCTAAGAATACATAACCACATCACTCTAGAACAGGGATGGGTAAACGGACCCTCTTTTGAAGACCCTCGGATAAAAAAAATAAAAAAATAATATATATATAGATATAGATATTTATCTTTGTAACTCAGTTAGGTCTCAACTTACTGTTAAAGTTAGAGTAGTAGAATACACACGGTGCAATTTAAAAATGAGTTTCTTTCTTGACATGTCAGTCAGTAATAGTCACTCAATTAGCCCATGTCAGCTAACATGTTTTAGATTGTAAGATAGATGGTTGCTAGGCTGCTAGGCTATCTAGACTTAGTAATCATGGTTGAATTACCAGCCAGGGGCCGTCCATTGATTTAGTTAGTCAGTCTCACTCAGCTATAATATAAAAAACTGAAAACATTTCTCTCCGCACCGTGGCAACATGTGTAGAATTGCAGGAAATTAATAACACGTTAAAAGTATCTCTGCCGTCAAGAAGGGGGCTGCTAAAATGTTTTGCTCACAATGTGCTGGGGGGGGGGGGGGGGTGTACATGTACCCATGCTATTAGATAGCCCCATGGTTATTAGATATGGAATTGAATGAAAAACAAAGCTATTGCAATATTTTGTATGAATTCCTAAATGATAACCTTATACTGGTGCTGTGGGCTGGATAGATACAGTACAGGCCTCTTGGCTGACCTGACCTGTGTAACATGCCTGGATTAGACCTGGGTAAATCTGTGAGCCAACGGGTGGGCTGCCTGTCACAAGGAATGCCATCGCACAGCCATGTCGAAGCTCATGTGTGGTGACACGGGTGGCACTATCAGAACAATCTGCCTTAGGCTGTCTTTCTCTGAGAGAGAGAGTGTGAAGTCTATTTTAGGACGCACGCCCAACCAGCATGTCTCGTTGGTTTCCCTGGTAACTTGGGGAAAGCTTCAGTGGATTAACAGTAAAAACAGCAGGCCCAGGGTGTACAGGTCTTCACACACAAACACACAGAAACATGCAATGCCGAACTAGAGGCCATCCCAAACAGAAATACACAACGTTCAAATGCACATACCAACTGCAATGTCTAACCACAGTATAAGGAAATGCCTGAGTATGATACAAATAACATGTGTATATAAAGTAAACAAAAATGCAATATTAAGAGGCATCACTGGCAGCAAAACAAGGAGAGACATCGTTAGAGTGAGCAGCCCAAGCATGAAGGATGACAGAGACAGACAGACAAACGGACAGGCAAGCAGGCAGGCGTGCAGAAAGACAGGCAGAGTACCAGAGTGGGGGGCTCTTTGGGGCTGGTGACTACATTGGTCTTGTTGTTGATCTAGAAAATGAGTGGATAGAGAGAGACAGAAACAGAGATAGATTTCAGGAACAAGGACTAATGCTCCCTAAGACAGGGAGATAGACAGGAGAACAATATCAGCAGAGAGAGATTTGTCAGGAACACAGGGCTGCAAGAGAGAAAATGTTAAGAGTAAAGTCTCGCCTGCAAATCTACAGGTGTTAACATCTACTCTGAAGGGTAGAAAGTTAAGGTAGACAAAATAAGTTCATTAGACATCCGTTAGTTCCAAGCCTGTAGCAACGCATCATTACTCTGCAGAGCATTATGCAAAAGAAAAAAAGGATGCAAAGGACTTCCTCGCTGAAACAGAACTTGAAACATTAAAAACGGTCGTAAACTTAAAATCCTGTTTTGAAAGCGATCAGCTTTTCCGCTTTACTGTTTGCAGGTTTTTCAAGAAGAGAAAATAGCCTAATTGGGGCTACTAACGCACTTTATAGAGGCCTTGAATCTAATGAATTGGTGCTATTGTGACTACTAGAGAGGAGAAATAAAAAGCCAGAGGTAATGCAACTATCCACTCAAACAATGTCATTACATCCCAATAGTTGTGGGTTTTCCTGTTAACATGAACATCGTTGTCTGCATCGAAGCACATTGTCATTGGAAGAACATCTGGGGGGAAATGTATATCAAAAAGCGCTGTACAATTCCTTTATGAACTGCATGCCCTGATTATGTAGCGCCGCCATTGGGCATCCCAGCAGTGTAAAACCATGTAATATGGGCCAACTGGAATGCACATGCTGGTAGGACTAGGTTCTCTACAGGGAGATGTGGGACTGGAACTACACATCAAGAGGCTTCTACAATTGGTTGCTCTTTAAACCAAGATACTAGACAACTGTACTAGGCCAGGCTTCTACAAATGGCCAATTAAAACCACCCTGAATCTATCCAGACTATGATGTACTAAAATCAACCACAACTGGCAACCCATAGCGGTTGCCAGGTTGCATAAAAAGTAGAAAGGCATACCAGCATTATTGGCATTGGCTCGGTTTCATACTTCCGTTTCTGTATCGATCCGTTAGAACACAAAAGAGAACAAGACAAACTGGGTCCAATATCACAATATCTCAACCCCCAAAACACATACAGTACGTGTCAAGACCCAAGAGAATTACAGTATACTGTTTGAGAAAATATATTTTGTACCAAAAAACACAATTGTAATCATTATACACTGCTCAAAAAAAGAAAGGGAACACTTAAACAACACAATGTAACTCCAAGTCAATCACACTTCTGTGAAATCAAACTGTCCACTTAGGAAGAAACACTGATTGACAATACATTTCACATGCTGTTGTGCAAATGGAATAGACAACAGGTGGAAATTATAGGCAATTAGCAAGACACCCCCAATAAAGGAGTGGTTCTGCAGGTGGTGACCACAGACCACTTCTCAGTTCCTATGCTTCCTGGCTGATGTTTTGGTCACTTTTGAATGCTGGCGGTGCTCTCACTCTAGTGGTAGCATGAGACGGAGTCTACAACCCACACAAGTGGCTCAGGTATTGCAGCTCATCCAGGATGGCACATCAATGCGAGCTGTGGCAAGAAGGTTTGCTGTGTCTGTCAGCGTAGTGTCCAGAACATGGAAGCGCTACCAGGAGACAGGCCAGTACATCAGGAGACGTGGAGGAGGCCGTAGGAGGGCAACAACCCAGCAGCAGGACCGCTACCTCCGCCTTTGTGCAAGAAGGAGCAGGAGGAGCACTGCCAGAGCCCTGTAAAATTACCTCCAGCAGGCCACAAATGTGCATGTGTCTGCTCAAACGGTCAGAAACAGACTCCATGAGGGTGGTATGAGGGTCCGACGTCCACAGGTGGGGGTTGTGCTTACAGCCCAACACCGTGCAGGACGTTTGGCATTTGCCAGAGAACACCAAGATTGGCAAATTCGCCACTGGCGCCCTGTGCTCTTCACAGATGAAAGCAGGTTCACACTGAGCACATGAGCACATGTGACAGACGTGACAGAGTCTGGAGACGCCGTGGAGAACGTTCTGCTGCCGTTGTAGGGAGGCCATACAGGCACGTGGTGGCCACACACACTACTGAGCCTCATTTTTACTTGTTTTAAGGACATTACATCAAAGTTGGATCAGCCTGTAGTGTGGTTTTCCACTTTAATTTTGAGTGTGACTCCAAATCCAGACCTCCATGGGTTGATAAATTTGATTTCCATTGATAATTTTTGTGTGATTGTGTTGTCAGCACATTCAACTATGTAAAGAAAAAAGTATTTAATAAGAATATTTCATTCATTAAGATCTAGAATGTGTTATTTTAGTGTTCCCTTTATTTTTTTGAGCAGTGCATATTCAGCATGCATGGAAACCAAAATTGATGACCGGATAAAAATGGCTGCCGTTTCTGCTGGACTCCTGCGATAAACCTGAAATAATCCTTCAAATGCCGTACGCTATACTTTCAAAACACGCCGAGGACTCGGCTGCAGATTTAAAAGAGAGTTTTTCTAAACCTCCTACAGCAGTTTAAACTGCCAGCCATAAACACCTTGGATACCTCAGTGTTTTTTCAGATCATGTGTCAAGTGCCATGTAATGCACCTGGGTATGCGATTTTAGGATAAGCATTTGGAGAGGGAGAGGAGCTGCAGGGTTGGGGGTGCGGAGATGAGGTGCCAGGGGAAGGCAAATACCGATACAGGGGCCAGACAAACAGCCAGCGTAATAGTTTGACACTGGGCCCAGGGTGTAGAAACAGGGTGTAGAAACAGAAACTGGAGAACAGCTAGTCAACCACAGATGTGAGAGCACACTGACAGACCCCAGTGGGGCGAGCAATATATATATATATATATATATATATATATATATATATATATATATATATATATATATATATATATATATATATATATATATATATATATATATATATATATATATATATATAGAGAGAGGAGAGAGAGAGAGAGGGAGAGAGAGAGTGGAAGAGGAGAGAGAGAGAGAGGAGAGAGAGAGAGAGGAGAGAGGAGAGAGAGGAGAGGAGAGAGAGAGAGAGGAGAGAGAGAGAGAGGAGAGAGAGAGAGAGAGGAGAGGAGAGAGAGGAGAGAGAGAGAGAGAGAGAGAGAGAGAGAGAGAGGAGAGAGAGAGGAGAGAGGAGAGAGAGAGGAGAGAGAGAGGAGAGAGAAGGAGAGGAGAGAGAGAGAGAGAGAGAGAGAGAGAGGAGAGAGAGAGAGAGGAGAGAGAGAGAGAGGAGAGAGAGAGAGAGGAGAGAGAGAGAGAGGAGAGAGAGAGAGAGAGAGAGAGAGAGAGAGAGAGAGAGAGAGAGAGGGTAGAAATATAGAAAATAAAAAAAGAGAGCGCTGAAGAGATTGAAGGGAGGGAAAGGTATTGAGAAGAGCGGGAGACAAAATCCCCAAATGAGGAAGAGGGTGACAGGAATTTTGTTGTTAGATTTCGAAACAGAGATAGACGGGGGACAGAGAAAGAGGTGAGGTGTAGAGGTGATAGGGAACCAGTGGTGGCTACGATGGCTGAGATTTGATTGGACGGGAGAGGGCTGTCATTCTGAGTTAGCAGATCATCCGTCACAGCATTCTTTTTTCTCAGCTTCCTCGTATCACAAAACAGATGCCACCCCTCTCTAACTGAATTATTTTGGAAAGGTGGGATAAAGGTGGGGCAGATATCTTAGTCACGCAGCACTCAAAATGACAGACTATTTCACTGCTGGCACGTGGAATAAAAGTAGAAATTGTAGAAATATTTCCCACTTCTCTTCAAGTGCAATATAAGTTACATGAGTGTGTGTCAATGTGTGTGGTAAGGTGTTAAGACAGAAGTAGTGGATGACCTACCTTGACACCGTCAGCTTTCTTGTTGAGCAGGCTCTTGGCTGCTGTAAGGAAAGAGGGGACATGATTAGAGAGAACACCTCTGACACACACTCACACGCTGCTAAATCTAGTGAGGACGGCGAATTATGGACCAACTGTGACAGTCTCCAACCAGAGATGGAAGAAGCAAAAAGGAAGATGCAAATTAAGTGAGAGAAATCAAACTTAGTGATTAGTTTGCGAGATGCAATTATAGCTACAACTAACAGCCTGATAGGGTTTCTATGGAAGAGGTCCAACGAATTGAGGTTTAATGCTCTTTGCCAACACATGCACAAAAAGAGACCTTCAATTACTTGCTACTAAACATAAAAACAGTTAATGTGATAATCTAATTAAACACTTCAATTCTAACTCCTCATTAGAACACATTAGCACATGCTTCTACAATAGATCAACATGCAAATATAATCTAGACATGGAGAGAGCTGATTGGCCGATGAGGCTTCTGGCACGTGGAGAAGCTCAGTGATTGGTTAAAGTGATCAGGGCTGTCACAAATAAAGGAGGAGTTTATGAGAGGGGAGGGGAAAGGTGTTTGTGAACATGTTTAGTAGGTCTCAGAGGGGGGTGCTAGAGGGGGGTGTAGAGGGGTGCTAGAGGGGGGTGCTAGTAGAGGGGTGCTAGTAGAGGGGTGCTATTAGAGGGGTGCTATTAGAGGGGTGCTATTAGAGGGGTGCTATTAGAGGGGTGCTAGAGAGGGTTGCTAGTAGAGGGGTGCTATTAGAGGGGTGCTATTAGAGGGGTGCTATTAGAGGGGTGCTATTAGAGGGGTGCTATTAGAGGGGTGCTATTAGAGGGGTGCTAGAGAGGGGTGCTAGTAGAGGGGTGCTAGAGAGGGGTGCTCGTGACTATATGAGTAGAGCGCAGTGCCAACACAGGCCTCTTTCCATGCCAGAGTCTCTTACCTCACAGGGTTACACATTAAACAAACAAACAAACAAACAAACAAAGGGAGAGAAAAAATTAACGTAAATAAAACAAAATGGGTGTCAAGTCTTGCTCGGAGCAAAAACTATTGGCTATATGGAGAATATGAACAATGAACACAAAGTACTGTTTAATCTTAAAAGAAAACACATACAAGTTGAAAGGGTTCTAGTGACAATCAGTATTGACAGGGAGAGACTAAACCATCATATGTGTTTTTCTGCCTGAACAAAGTCCACATCTCTCCTCCATTAACACCTCATCACACCGAGAGGGGTATATTTTGCTAGCAGACAAAACATGTAAGTATTGGGTCCTACCACATTGATCTGCAACCCCCCACTGGTCTCCAGTCTCTATTGATATGAGCTGGGTGGAGGCTGATGGTGGCTCTTCTAAAGGCTAGCGTATTCATCCTGGGGTTCTCCCCTCACATTTTTGTTGCTCTTTTATGCGTTACTCTCCTTATTCTTCCTCTCTAACTCTCTCAGTCCTTTCTTTAACACCTGCCCTTCTCATTCTTCCCCCTGTCACTCCTCCCTATTTTCACTTATTTCTCTCGCCTTTGTTTCCCTCAAGTGTTTTGGTGAAATAAATAACCCAGCTGCATTATTCAGCAACAGCTGATGGAGAATTCTAAATATTCATCTGGTGTTGGTGGCAATGTCGTAGGAAACCTGGGGCTTTAGAAAACAACTAGAGAGAGACAGAGAGAGATAGAGAGAAAGAGAGAAAATGAGAGACAGAGACAGTGAGAGACAGAGACAGCGTGAGAGAGAGAGACAGCGAGAGACAAAGAGAGACAAAGAGAGAGAGACCTTGATAAAAACAGTAATACAGTAGGAAGATGCATCTGACCTGAGAAGTTGCGCGTGGCCAGCATGGTGGTGAGGATAGCACCCTGAGGACGAGAACAGGAAGAGTGAGGTGAGGCTGACCTCCAAGGCTTTAATAGTTGTCACACTGTCACCTCTAATCCTTAACATGGTGTCAGACATTAGGTGGAAAGGTGATGATTAGATTACTTAGTGGTCAGTGTCCACTCTATGACATACAGTACATGGGCTCGTAACACCTGGTCAAACCCTGTGAGAAACCTGGCCAAACCTGGTCAAATCCTGTGAAAAACCTGGCAAAACCTGGTCAAATCCTGTGAGAAGCCTGGTCAAATCCTGTGAGAAACCTGGTCAAATCCTGGTCAAATCCTGTGAGAAGCCTGGCAAAACCTGGTCAAATCCTGTGAGAAACCTGGTCAAATCCTGTGAGAAGCCTGGTCAAATCCTGTGAGAAGCCTGGCAAAACCTGTGAGAAACCTGGTCAAATCCTGTGAGAAACCTGGCAAAACCTGTGAGAAACCTGGCAAAACCTGTGAGAAACCTGTGAGAAACCTTCCCTCACCTTGAGTTTCCTCCTGGCGTTGAACTTCCTCAGGCACTCCACCGTCTCCTGTCTGTGCATCATGGATGCCACAGTGGACCGTTGCTGCAGAGAGGACACAGTGAGAGAGGGGGAGAGTGTCATGTGTCTGTAGGTGTTCTCATGGACCGTGTGTATGAGTGTGTGGGTGTGCGTGTGACACGTACACAGATCCAGGGGTGTTTGAGTGCGTCTGTGGCGGTGACCCTCTTGGCAGGGTTGATGGTCAACATCTTGTTGATCAGGTCTTTGGCCTCGGGGGTCACCGTGTCCCACTCAGGGGACGGAAACTGAAGGAGAGAACACTGGGTGAGGCAATGAGGTTTGTCATCCATCAGTCCACTCATCTACTCCTCCTTCACTTCCCCTCCCCCCATCCAGCTTTGTTTAGGAAATGTGTCATTGGAGAAACCAGGACCGAGAGATAACTGACAAAATAACTTCACATGGTTGACAAAAACACAGAGTCACTGAGGATCAGGTGCATGTATACAGAGCTAAATTAGGCTTGAGCCATCGTGTCGGGCTGTCCCTGTCTCTCCTCCTCCTCTCCCCCCCCAATCTCAATCTGTCTGGGACAGGCGTTATCGTTGGCGTGGGCAAACAGTACGAGGAGGGAACAGCCACCGATAGAAAAACACACAGCCTGTGTTCCAACAGCATGCTGGGAGGGGCAATGCTCAGCCAAGACACAGACAGACACGATCTGATGTGTCATGTATGGCCTTGCGTCGATGGGAAAACAAGTGGCTAACACATTTCCTTCTGGTGTAAGAGATACAAACGTCCTATTCCTGCCACTCAAACAGGAGATGAGCTTTGCCTGCTAAAGTTAAGTGATTGTGATTAAAGTCTCGGAAACTGATGGGAGATGTATTGATCCAAGCCTGGCTTAAGCTCATGTCAATACTTGTGTCAGCTAGGCTGTCAGTGAAAGCTGGGTGAATAGACATCTGCAGTAAAACTAGTGTCAAACACTGCTGTTGGTGTGTGTGTGTGTGTGTGTGTGTGTGTGTGTGTGTGTGTGTGTGTGTGTGTGTGTGTGTGTGTGTGTGTGTGTGTGTGTGTGTGTGTGTGTGTGTGTGTGTGTGTGTGTGTGAAAGGGTGAGTGAAAGGGTGTGTGAAAGGGTGTGTGAAAGGGTGTGTGAAAGGGTGTGTGAAAGGGTGTGTGAAAGGGTGTGTGAAAGGGTGTGTGTCGTTGCCGTGCTCACGTCGTAGGCCCCAGCCTTGATCTGCTGGTACAGTCTGTGCTGGTCTTCGTCCCAGAAGGGAGGGTAGCCCACCAGGAGAATGTAGAGGATCACACCTGGTCACACACAAAATCAGGGTGATGCCAATTATGAATAAATGTCATTTAAAAAATAAAAAATTTGCAAGCAGTGTGATAATTATCATTATACTAAAAACTCAGCAAGAGGAGAAATCAAACACAGCATGACCCAATAAAAATAATAATATCTAATAACAATAATAATATAGATTTATAATAATAATAAATATGTATATCTAATAACAATAATATATATTATAATAATAAAATAAATAATTTAGAATATTAATATGACATTTACTGACATATAACTATTGGCACTAATATGCTAATATTATATGCATGAAGAGGTCGAGAGAGGACTGGAAGTAACTCCCTTACATACAGTAGACTCCTCCCACTATAAGGGCTTTCATGTCACAATCGCCGTTGTGACAAACAAGCCAAACACTTTGCATTGTGTTATATACTGGCTGGTAGGTTACCGGCAGGAGATAAAGGGCCCCAATTGGTCAGTAAAGCACTCTAACCTCACAAACAGCTAATTGTGGGGATTCGATTATCTGGCCCAGGTTGCCCTGGTGGGAGGACTTTGCACCAGGTGAAAAGTGACTGCATTCGTTTCATTAGTTTTGGAACCTGGTGCCCCATTTTGGCCGATGGCGATGTTGGCTCAGAACAAAAGTGACATAGGTTAAATCATGTGGAATAATGAGATGGATTTCGTGTTTTCACATGCAAAGGTGATAGCTTTTTTATAAAAACACTTTCATCCAATGAAAACTAGTTTGAAAATTCTAACATATAATTTATGGGGAAATGATGCTGTATGTTTCTGAACGATGCACCATGCTGTCTTGTTGACATTGAGAACATGACAGAGACACAAATTACTTTTCAATTTGAGAAGGGCACCCCACCCTCACCGCTTTTGCCCGTTCACGTCATGGACCATAGACCGGTGCACTGCGGTTCAACTTAATCAAACACTGCCATTTTCGCCCGGGACTGATAGACCAAGCGCAGGTGTGTGAATGAGTGTGTTATAGACATGTAAAGCCCAGGTGGCCTGGCCCTTGATGAGTTATGTAACGAGCAGCTGCAGTGATTAATTCAAGGAGTGTGAACTGGAGGAACTCATCGTCTGTGTGAGAACCATGTTGGCTCAAAGAGATTGTTCTGTTGGGAAGTTCCTTACCACAGGCCCACATGTCCACAGGTTTCCCATAGGGGTCTTTCCTCAAAACCTCTGGGGACAAGTAGCCTGGGGTTCCCGCAAAACCTGGAACAGAGACGAGACATCACTTAACTACATTTCCCAAGATGCATCTACAGTTAAGTCAATGGGGGGGCCTTTTCTCCGTTTTTAGAAAAATAATGCCACAGTAGCCAATTAGAGGTCAAACAAATCCAAAATGCAACATTTATGGGCCACGGTTAACAAGCTCCCAAAACTTCCCCACTGGAACGGCCCTCTTGGGTGCGTAATGTGGATCTGCGCCAAACAATCGCAACCTACTTCCCTAAGTGAACTCCAAGTACCAGCATGCCCTGGGGCACAACCAGTGAAGTTGGTAGATGATTCTCAGGTGACAGCCAGCCTAGGGGATTAGTATAATTATTCCTCCATTCTGTGGGGATGAGCAGGGAAATAGCCCCATTAATCCACCTATAAAAACCTGCACTATAAACCCAGAGCACTGACACTCCTCATTGTTTCACACAAGAGACTTCATTTCAGCACTGGTGGTGAAGACTAAGTAAACACCAAAGTACTCTAAAGCCCTTGTGGGTTTACACATTGTTTAGAATAAAACAGGGATCTGTGATGAGCAGTAAATGCTTAGTTACACCCGGGGGTTATGTAGTACATGCATACAGACATACTATAGGTCAACCGATTAATCGGAATGGAGGATTAATTAGGGCCGATTTCAAGTTCTAATAACAATCAGTAATCTGTATTTTTGGACACCGATTTTGGCAGATTTTTAATTCTTTTTTTACACCTTTATTTAACTAGGCAAGTCAGTTAAGAACACATTCTTATTTTCAATGACGGTCTAGGAACGGTGGGCTGACTACGCGAGGGCAGCAAGAAGCCAAGGTAAGTTGCTAGCTAGCATTAAACTTATCTTATAAAAAACAATCAATCTTAACATAATCACTAGTTAACTACACATGGTTGATGATATTACTAGTTTATCTAGCGTGTCCTGCGTTGCATATAATCAATGTGGTGCCTGTTAATTTCTCATCGAATCACAGCCTACTTCGCCAAACGGGTGATGATTTAGCACTGTCGTTGCACCAATGTGTACCTAACCATAAACATCAATGCCTTTCTTTAAAATCAATACACAAGTATATATTTTTAAACTGCATATTTAGTTAATATTGCCTGCTCACATGAATTTCTTATAACTAGGGGAATTGTGTCACTTCTCTTGCGTTCCGTGCAAGCAGTCAGGGTATATGCAGCAGTTTGGGCCGCCTGGCTTCTTGCGAACTGTGTGAAGTCTATTTATTCCTAACAAAGGCCGTAATTAATTTGCCAGAATTGTACATAATTATGACATAACATTGAAGGTTGTACAATGTAACAGCAATAAACTTTTTGTTTTCGAAATGATAGTTTCCGGATTCGACCATATTAATGACCAAAGGCCCGTATTTCTGTGTGTTATTATGTTATAATTAAGTCTATGATTTGATAGAGCAGTCTGACTGAGCGGTGATAGGCAGCAGTAGGCTCTTAAGTATTCATTCAAACAGCACTTTCGTGCGTTTGCCAGCAGCTCTTCGCTGTGCTTCAAGCATTGAGCTGTTAATGACTTCAAGCCTAACTCCTGAGATTAGGCTGGTTTAACCGATGTGAAATGGCTAGCTAGTTAGCGGGGTGCGCGCTAATAGCGTTTCAATCGGTGACGTCACTCGCTCTGAGACTTGGAGTAATTGTTCCCCTTGCTCTGCAAGGGCCGCGGCTTTTGTGGAGCGATGGGTAACGATGCTTCGAGGGTGGCTGTTGTCGATGTGTTCCTGGTTTGAGCCCAGGTAAGGGCGAGGCGAGGGACGGAAACTATACTGTTACACTGGCAATACTAAAGTACCTATAAGAACATCCAATAGTCAAAGGTTAATGAAATACTAATGGTATAGAGAGAAATCGTCCTATAATCCCTATAATAACTACAACCTAAAACTTCTTACCTGGGAATATTGAAGACTCATGTTAAAAGAAACCACCAGCTTTCTTATGTTCTCATGTTCTGAGCAAGAAACTTAAATGTTAGCTTTCTTACATGGCACATATTGCACTTTTACTTTCTTCTCCAACACTTTGTTTTTGCATTATTTAAACCAAATTGAACATGTTTCATTATTTACTTGAGGCTAAATTGATTTTATTGATGTATTATATTAAAATAAGTGTTCATTCAGTATTGTTGTAATTGTCATTATTACAAATTAAATATATATATATATATAAAAAATATATATTTTTTAAAATGTATTTATTTATTTTAAAATTTATTTATTTATTTTAAAATATATATATATATTTTAAAATTTATTTATTTTAAATATATATATATATATATATATATTTTAAAATGTATTTATTTAAAAATATATATATAAAAAATATGTATATTTTAAAATGTATTTATTTAGTTTTAAAATATATATATAAAAAATATATATATTTTAAAATGTATTTATTTATTTTAAAATATATATATTTTTTTATATATATATTTTAAAATGTATTTATTTATTTTAAATCGGCCAATTAATAGGTTTCGGCTTTTTTGGTCCCACAATAATCGGTATCGGCGTTGAAAAATCATTATCGGTCGACCTCTAATACATACATACACAGTTGAAGTCGGAAGTTTACATACACCTTAGCCAAATACTTTTAAACTCAGTATTTCACAATTCCTGACATTTAATCCTAGTAAACATTCCCTGTCTTTGGTCAGTTAGGATCACCACTTTATTTGAAGAATGTGAAATATCAGAATAATAGTAGATTTCTCAGATTTTCATCACATTTCATCACACTGACTAGAACTCACCGAACCATGCCTGCTGGTCTCCCTGCACCTCGATGGCCAGGCCAAAGTCTGCCAACTTCACCGCTGCTCCCTTCAGCTTACTGGCTAGGAGCAGATTCTCAGGCTTGGAGGGGAGAGATGGAGACAGGGTTTCATCACTTGTCATGCAGCAAAACACATGGAAATGAAGTGTTGGAAACATACACACTATATTATACATGTGTATTCTGTCTAGTATGCTGGGTGAACCTAGCATGGGTGAAAAATAGTATGCCCCTCAAAATAGGTCCAAATTCCATTAACCAAAGTGTATTTTAGGCACAGTATTAACTCCTCAGTAATAACCCCATTGTGTCCCCTCCTGTGACCCCGTTGGGCCATGAGTGGTCATTGTCACCAAGATCACTCTCTAGAAAAGCAGCTATGACTCAACGCTCTCACTCAACACACACTGTGGAAAATATTCCACCACCCAGACCAGTGTTAAGTAACAGGGTCGACACTGTGATACGGACACAGTAACAGGGTCGACACTGTGATACGGACACAGATCTTTAGAGAGACACAAGCGTGTTCAATAGGCCACATGCCGCTGGTCCTGGCATCTAATTGGTCCGTCTGTCTCTATAGCTCGAGGGGCCGGGCTACAGGGTCAGAGGAGGTCGGCAGGGATTTGCGTATCGCCAGCGTCGGAACAGGAAGGGGAGGGGCTTAGAGAAAAGGTTACCCTGGGTTCTGGGTTGATGAATAATGCACTTGCTGACATTTTGAAAGCGGCTTCGAGGAGAAGTAATTAGTAGAAATTAATCAGGAAGGATATACTTGTAATATAATAACAAACAGGAGATGTGTTGCATGTCGAGAGGGAGCTGTTTCACCGACTTTTTGGAGCGAAGCTGCTTTGCTCGTGTGGCAAAAACATTAGTTACACTACCCCAAGAACGGTATTCATATCAGTAGACTAATTCCACTTCTATGGCCTAGATATCACATATGGTGTAGAAATACAAATGGAATCAATTTCTCAATATCATATAGCAGAGGTAGGCAACCCTGTTCCTGGAGTGCTGCAGGATTTTGTTCCAACTGGGCACCACACCAGACCAACTGCGCTAACTGATAAGTTCAATGGTTGCCTAAATTCAACACACCTGGTCTTCCAGGTCGGTTCATTCAAAAACATGAAGTGCCCGCTGGCCCTCCAGGATCAGGGGTGCCTACCCCTGTCGTATAGCATCGAGTCAAACAGGGTAAATGTATGGTCATTCACTGGTGCAGTTAGTAGAGCATTCGTGAGTAGTGATTTGTGCAGATCTGAGGGCAGGGCTCACATGCTATGGTGGGAGAGGGGCGGTAAGAGCAGTCAACAGTGCCATGCAGTCATTGCAAACATCCCAACCATTCCACCCTCCCATTCCACCCCAAAAATCAAGTAACCTGTATGATGAGACTGGAAGGGGACAGGTAAAAAATATATATAATTCCCTGTCTCATAACATCATCTTCCCTATCGAGACTTCCCTATAAACACATCCCCCTTCCCTATAAACACATCATTCTTCCCTATAAACACATCATTCTTCCCTATAACACATCATCCTTCCCTATAACACATCATTCTTCCCTATAACACATCATCCTTCCCTATAACACATCATCCTTCCCTATAAC
This sequence comes from Salvelinus fontinalis, assembly GCF_029448725.1. Classification (NCBI taxonomy): domain Eukaryota; kingdom Metazoa; phylum Chordata; class Actinopteri; order Salmoniformes; family Salmonidae; genus Salvelinus; species Salvelinus fontinalis. The sequence continues at coordinate 47,989,419 of NC_074675.1, forward strand.
ACATCATCCTTCCCTATAACACATCATCCTTCCCTATAACACATCATGCTTCCCTATAACACATCATGCTTCCCTATAACACATCCTCCTTCCCTATAAACACATCATCCTTCCCTATAAACACATCATCCTTCCATCCTTCTCTATAACACATCATCCTTCCCTATAACACATCATCCTTCCATCCTTCCCTATAACACATCATCCTTCCCTATAACACATCATCCTTCCCTATAAACACATCATCCTTCCCTATAAACACATCATCCTTCCCTATAACACATCATCCTTCCCTATAACACATCATCCTTCTCTATAACACATCATCCTTCTCTATAACACATCATCCTTCTCTATAACACATCATCCTTCCCTATAAACACATCATCCTTCCCTATAAACACATCATCCTTCCCTATAAACACATCATCCTTCCCTATAAACACATCATCCTTCCCTATAACACATCATCCTTCCCTATAACACATCATCCTTCCCTATAACACATCATCCTTCCCTATAACACATCATCCTTCTCTATAAACACATCATCCTTCCATCCTTCTCTATAACACATCATCCTTCCCTATAACACATCATCCTTCCATCCTTCCCTATAACACATCATCCTTCCCTATAACACATCATCCTTCCCTATAACACATCATCCTTCCCTATAAACACATCATCCTTCCCTATAAACACATCATCCTTCCCTATAACACATCATCCTTCCCTATAACACATCATCCTTCCCTATAACACATCATCCTTCTCTATAACACATCATCCTTCTCTATAACACATCATCCTTCCCTATAAACACATCATCCTTCCCTATAAACACATCATCCTTCCCTATAAACACATCATCCTTCCCTATAAACACATCATCCTTCCCTATAAAACATCATCCTTCCCTATAACACATTCCCTTCCATCCTTCTCTATAACACATCATCCTTCCCTATAACACATCCTCCTTCCCTATAACACATCCTCCTTCCCTATAAACACATCATCCTTCCCTATAAAACACATCATCCTTCCCTATAAAACACATCCTCCTTCCCTATAAAACACATCCTCCTTCCCTATAAAACACATCCTCCTTCCCTATAAAACACATCATGCTTCCCTATAACACATCATGCTTCCCTATAACACATCATGCTTCCCTATAACACATCATCCTTCCCTATAAACACATCATCCTTCCATCCTTCCCTATAACACATCATCCTTCCATCCTTCCCTATAACACATCATCCTTCCCTATAAACACATCATCCTTCCCTATAAACACATCATCCTTCCCTATAACACATCATCCTTCCCTATAACACATCATCCTTCCCTATAACACATCATCCTTCCCTATAACACATCATCCTTCCCTATAACACATCATCCTTCCCTATAACACATCATCCTTCCCTATAACACATCATCCTTCCCTATAACACATCATCCTTCCCTATAACACATCATCCTTCCCTATAACACATCATCCTTCCCTATAACACATCATCCTTCCCTATAACACATCATCCTTCCCTATAACACATCATCCTTCCCTATAACACATCATCCTTCCCTATAACACATCATCCTTCCCTATAACACATCATCCTTCCCTATAACACATCATCCTTCCCTATAACACATCATCCTTCCCTATAACACATCATCCTTCCCTATAACACATCATCCTTCCCTATAACACATCATCCTTCCCTATAACACATCATCCTTCCCTATAACACATCATCCTTCCCTATAACACATCATCCTTCCCTATAACACATCATCCTTCCCTATAACACATCATCCTTCTCTATAACACATCATCCTTCCCTATAAACACATCATCCTTCCCTATAACACATCATCCTTCCCTATAAACACATCATCCTTCCCTATAAACACATCATCCTTCCCTATAACACATCATCCTTCCCTATAACACATCATCCTTCCATCCTTCTCTATAACACATCATCCTTCCCTATAACACATCATCCTTCCATCCTTCCCTATAACACATCATCCTTCCCTATAAACACATCATCCTTCCCTATAAACACATCATCCTTCCCTATAACACATCATCCTTCCCTATAACACATCATCCTTCCCTATAACACATCATCCTTCCCTATAAACACATCATCCTTCCCTATAACACATCATCCTTCCCTATAAACACATCATCCTTCCCTATAAACACATCATCCTTCCCTATAAACACATCATCCTTCCCTATAAACACATCATCCCTAATGGGCTTTAAATAATGGGCTTCATAACCAAAAAGTAGTGTGGAAAAGGCAATATGCCCTAACAAGCCCTAAATAGGCTAATCAATACTTTGTAATCTAAGCTAAAAGCACATATGAGAACTATAGTACCTAACCAGTAGAGCTTTCAGGACTGGGTAATGAACTGTGCTGAGACTGTGGGGTTCCTTCCCTAAGTGCCTCGCTGTGTCTGTGTGTAGATCCCATCCATTTCTCTGTGATCAGGATATATAAACCCGGTCCTCAGGGTTCCTGTGCAATGGGTCTAATGTGATTCCGTCTCTCAGACATAGAAATGTAATTACTCCAAGTTCATCTAGCCTGGATGGCCTTAACATATCTACTGCTACCAGGACAAATACACTTTGCTTTCTGTCAGTCACACACACACACACACACACACAACGCTGGCAAATGTGCGCACGAACACACACACACACGCCTGCCCTTGTGCCTATCTCTCAACTTCTATTCCTCAATCTCCTAGCTATCAGTCTCTCTGCATCTCCTAGCTATCAGTCTCTCTGCATCTCCTAGCTATCAGTCTCTCTGCATCTCCTAGCTATCCATCTCACCTAGCTATCAGTCTCTCTGCATCTCCTAGCTATCCGTCTCACCTAGCTATCAGTCTCTCTGCATCTCCTAGCTATCAGTCTCTCTGCATCTCCTAGCTATCAGTCTCTCTGCATCTCCTAGCTATCAGTCTCTCTGCATCTCCTAGCTATCCGTCTCTCCTAGCTATCCGTCTCTCCTAGCTATCCGTCTCTCCTAGCTATCCGTCTCTCCTAGCTATCCGTCTCTCCTAGCTATCCGTCTCTCCTAGCTATCCGTCTCTCCTAGCTATCCGTCTCTCCTAGCTATCCGTCTCTCCTAGCTATCCGTCTCTCCTAGCTATCCGTCTCTCCTAGCTATCCGTCTCTCCTAGCTATCCGTCTCTCCTAGCTATCCGTCTCTCCTAGCTATCCGTCTATCTCGTCTTCAGGGATTTAAACCAGTGGCTTGGTATCTAAACCTAGAGGGAGGGCAGAGGACAGGGACAGCCCTGGTCTCTCATGCAGTCATCCGGACCAGCATCATCCAGAGTGGCTTGGCCTCCCGTGTGGACAGACACAGCGGAAGAGGGAGCAACAGCCTCCGAGATTAGAGCAGGACAGAGGGGGAGGAGGAGAGAGGACTACCAGCTGGGAGGAAGAGGAGGACAGAGGGGGAGGAGGAGAGAGGACTACCAGCTGGGAGGAAGAGGAGGACAGAGGGGGAGGAGGAGAGAGGACTACCAGCTGGGAGGAAGAGGAGGACAGAGGGGGGGGGTAGGAGAGAGTACGGCCAGCTGGGAGGACGAGGAGAGAGGACGACCAGCTGGGAGGAAGAGGAGGCGAGAGGACAACAACAAGAGAGGGGGGAATGAGGGAGGACAGAGGGGGAGGAGGAGAGAGGACAACAACAGAGGGGGAATGAGGGAGGACAAGAGGGAAGAGTTCAGTTATGGGTGAAAGGAAAAAAAGAAGGGCAGTGGAGCGAAAGATAGAGGGATGGGGCATGAAACAGGAGATGACAGATGAGCAGGAAAGAAGGAGGCAGAGCTGAACAGAGTGCTGTCAGTATCCAGTATAACAGACGTCATTGAGTCTTGAAGGAACAGCTTGAGAGGGATGTCTGGTCTGATGTACAGTGCCTTCAGAACGTATCCACACCCCTTTACGCATTCCCCATTTTGTTGTGTTACAGCCTGAATTCAAAATGGATTAAATTGATAAAATATTTATCAACCATCAACCCACAATAAACCGGAATGACAAAGTGAAAACATGTTTAGAAATTTAGCAAATGTATTGATAATAAAATACAGAAATATCTCATTTACATACAGTACCAGTCAAAAGTTTGGACACACCTACTCATTCCAGGGTTTTTATTTTTTATTATTTTCTACAATGTAGAATAATAGTGAAGACATCAAAACTATGACATAACACATATGGAATCAAGTGAAAAAAAGTGTTAAATTGATTGATTCTTCAAAGTAGCCACCATTTGCCTTGATGAAAATATAGAGAGTGGTACTCATTAATGTGTTGGATTTGCTCCAAACGTATCATACATTATTGCTTTGCCACATTATTTAGAGTATTACTTTAGTGCTTTGTTGCAAAAAGGATGCATGTTTTGAAACATTTGTATCCTGTACAGGCCTCCTTTTTTCCATTCTGTCAATTAGGTTAGTGTTGTGGAGTAACTACAATGCTGATCCATCCACAGTTTTCTCCTATTGCAGCCATTAAACTCTGTGACTGTTTTAAAGTCACCATTGGCCTCATGGTGAAATCCCGGAGTGGTTTCCTTCCTCTCTGGCAATTGAGTTAAGGCACCTACATCTTTGTAGTGTCTGTGCACCATCCTAAGTGTAATTAATAACTCCACCATACTCAAAAGGGATATTCAATGTCTGGAAAACCTCCCTGGTCTTTGAAATTCCCTGCTCAATGGAGGGACCTTATAGATAATTGTATATGTGGGTTACAGAGATGAGGTAGTCATTCAAAACTCATGTTAAACATTATTGCACATAGAGTGAAACTTACTGTGCGACTTGTTGAGCACATGTTTACTCCTGAACTTATTTAGGCTTTCCATAAAAGGGACTCAAGACATTACAGCTTTTCATTTTTTATTAATTTGTAACATTTCCTAAAAACATATTTCCACTTTGACATTATGGGGTATTGTGTGTTGGCCAGTGACAAAACATCTCAATTTAATCCATTTTAAATGCAGAATGTAACAACAAAATGTGGAAAAAGTCAAGGGGTATGAATACTTTCTGATGGCGGTATGTAACTGTCTGGTGGAGAGAGTTACAAGGTTGGCAGTCTAGACTGTGTCCATCAATTAAATGTAGGTTAGTTAGATACAAATTGTTCTGTCCGGTACGGTTACAGTGTGTCCTGTTGTTAAAATGACTTGAGTGTGTGTGGGGGGTGGGGTCAATATGGGTCACCCCCACACACACACATATACACACACACACCAGTCCAAAGCCTTTCATCCTGCTGTTCATATTTGTTTTGCCTTTGTCTATTCCACCGCTCCCCATGGTAACAGCCTGGCAGCAGCCAATCAGAGAGCTGCCTGAGGGGGCCGAATGCAAACGCGGGGTGATTATTTCAGGAGCTCCCGACTGCACCTGGCTCATTTGATTTGCAAATTAGAGTTGTGGACGGGGGTGGGGGGGATTGCAGAAAGGGTTTAACAATGGCAAGTCTCCAAATTATACTTGGACAATTTAACTTTCACTCATCTCACTTCTGCACGTGTCGGAGACTCACGTGTCGGAGACAGTCTATCAAAGTTCTTAATTTTTATTTAACCTTTATTTAACTAAAGAGGTGTATTTAATTAAAGGTAAACGGATGAATCTGAAAGTCCGTCTGGATTAATGAGGTCACCCTGCAATTAGAGTTCAAAGAGGAGGAGAGGAATGAAAGGAAGAAGGAGGGAGAGGAGGAAAGGCTGTGTTTGGCTTCCCAGCGTCTCTACTCACCTTGAGGTCGCGGTGGACCACGCCCGTCTGGTGGCAGTGGAGCACAGCCTCGAGGATCTGCTGAATGCAATGACTGCATGCAAACACCAGGGGGCGTAGGTTATTGATGAGCTCACACTCACTGTCTGTGACATGCGCTCTGCTTGAGACTGGGGGGGGGCAGCAGTGGTGGTGGGGATGATGTTTGAGTGGTCTTTACTACCCCCCCCCCCCCCCCCCCCAACTACCACCCCTTGACCACTAGCACCCTAGTATAGAGAATTTATTTACCCAATTGGATGGGATTGCCTTGAATATTTGTGAAAGGCAAGGTGGTAGAGATTCTAATAAGTGAATGAGGCTATAAGATTGGCCAGACATAATTTATACAAAAGTGTGTTCTGATTGCACCATTAAGAACCAGGACATCTGGCTATGACATCATCATCACGCACCCGCTATCCCCCCGGGTCTTAAAACAGAAGTGGTGTTAGCTCCCCGCCAGCTGTGAGGTAGACCCTGGGGAGGGCGAAGGGGGAGGTGAATGTATTGATACTATTTAACCCCACCCCCCACAACAAAAAGGGGCTTATCAAATCCCCCAGGACCTAGGCTCACAGCAGGCGTTCTCCCAGGACCTAGGCTCACAGCAGGCGTTCAAGGCAGAGAGCCGAGGACCGGGAAAGAGATTCTACATGCATATTGTTTGTTTATAGAGGAGGGCAAGGTGAGCTGGTGTCACCTCATCTCCCTGCCACCCCAGCCCCCTGGTGGGTCACCTGACCTCAGCCACAAGTAGTGATTGGTGGAGGGGTGGGGGTCAGGGTGGCTGGTGGTTGGGTATGGAAGAGAGGAGGAGGAAAGCTGCTGTGTGGGTAGTAGGTGGGGGGGGGTTGGTGGTTGTTCATTTGTGGTGGAATTCGGGCGGGAGGGCAGGCGGGCGAGGGCCGGGCATTGTGCCAGCATAGTCTCTGTGTTGTGTACTAACCTTCATGTCCCTGTGAACTATACCACTTTGGTGACAATGATTTACACTTTCTAGAATCTGCTGTATGCATTGGCTGTGGAGGAGAAAGACAAGGCCAGAAGAAGCAAGGGAGGACGAGAGAACACAAGGGAGAACGAGGACGAGAGAACACAAGGGAGGACAGGAGAACACAAGGGAGGACGAGGACGAGAGAACACAAGGGAGGACAGGAGAACACAAGGGAGGACGAGAGAACACAAGGGAAGACGAGAGAACACAAGGGAAGACGAGAGAACACATCAGAGAACAGAAGAAAAATGGACAGCAAAACTCAAATAATATAAAAATTCAAAATTCAAGAGAGAAGTAGAGTAAAGTTCACATTTTGTTCTACCTCAACCTTCGGAAAGTGGTAAATCCATTTGTCACAATAATTATAATAATTGACTTCCAATGCCAGAAATGGCTAAATCTTTTGGCAACGAGGCCCTTTATCTTCTTCCCCAGAGTCAGATGATGTTATGACTGCATGCAGTTTGAAGGAAGCTGCTAACTAGCGCTAGTGCAATTGCTAACTGACGTTAGCGCAATGACTGGAAGTCGATGGGTATCTGCTAGCATGCTAGACTTCCAGTAACTGCTCTAACCCTAGTTAGCATTTGCTCGCAAAACTACCTCCTTCATACAAATGGTATCCATGAGTTCATCTGACTCTGGAGAAGTAGGTAAAGGGCTTCAATACCAAAATCCCCAAATATCCCTTTCAATTGAAAAGTACTTTTTGGTATGAGTAGAAACAGTCAAGACTAGAATGAGAGGATTCAGGTCATTGTTTGTTAATGAAGAATGCTATACAAGCAGACATAGAAGGAATAGAAGTGTAGCCTGGTGATGGGAGAGCAACAGAAGAAAAACAGAAGATTTATCTGTATAAGATACATTACAGACAGCACACACAGATATAACACAGACACCATAGACACTACAGTAACAAAGAGAGGGAGGGTGTATACAGTAACATACCTATAGATTATTCATAGATACTAACATAATTGCTCATTATAGTGTGTGTGTGTGTGTGTGTGTGTGTGTGTGTGTGTGTGTGTGTGTGTGTGTGTGTGTGTGTGTGTGTGTGTGTGTGTGTGTGTGTGTGTGTGTGTGTGTGTGTGTGTGTGTGTGTGTGTGTGTGTGAGTTATGTAGAAACAGTACATTTATCACTGTCCTCATTAAATTGTGGCATTTTAAAACTTGAACTCTAATGATGTGTGGTTTCAGGTCCACTGACGTGTGTTTGACTAGACCAGGAACAAGGCTGCTGTGAAGAAGGTGTGTCAGTACTATGCTTCTGCTACTGACTGTTTATTATCTATACATAGTCACTTTACCCCTACCTACATGTACACTGCTGTTACTGTCTGTTTATTATCTATACATAGTCACTTTACCCCTACCTACATGTACACTGCTCTTACTGTCTGTTTATTATCTATACATAGTCACTTTACCCTTACCTACATGTACACTGCTGTTACTGTCTGTTTATTATCTATACATAGTCACTTTACCCCTACCTACATGTACACTGCTCTTACTGTCTGTTTATTATCTATACATAGTCACTTTACCCCTACCTACATGTACACTGCTCTTACTGTCTGTTTATTATCTATACATAGTCACTTTACCCCTACCTACATGTACACTGCTGTTACTGTCTGTTTATTATCTATACATAGTCACTTTACCCCTACCTACATGTACACTGCTCTTACTGTCTGTTTATTATCTATACATAGTCACTTTACCCCTACCTACATGTACACTGCTCTTACTGTCTGTTTATTATCTATACATAGTCACTTTACCCCTACCTACATGTACACTGCTCTTACTGTCTGTTTATTATCTATACATAGTCACTTTACCCCTACCTACATGTACACTGCTGTTACTGTCTGTTTATTATCTATACATAGTCACTTTACCCCTACCTACATGTACACTGCTCTTACTATCTGTTTATTATCTATGCATAGTCACTTTACCCCTACCTACATGTACACTGCTGTTACTGTCTGTTTATTATCTATACATAGTCACTTTACCCCTACCTACATGTACACTGCTCTTACTATCTGTTTATTATCTATGCATAGTCACTTTACCCCTACCTACATGTACAAATTACCTCAACTAACCTGTACCCCCGCACACTGACTCTAACTGTACCGGTACCCCCTGTATATCGCCTCGTTATTGTTATTTTATTGTGTACATTTTTTACTGCAGTTTATTTAAATATATTCTTAACTCTTCTTGAACTACACTGTTGGTTAAGGGCTTGTAAGTAAGCATTTCACAGGAAGGTCTACACACTTGCTGTATTCGGTGCATGTGACAAATAAAGTTGGATTTGATTTGAGTCTGTGTGAGTCTGACCTGGCGTCTGCTTCGCTGTAGTACTCTCTGGCTACGATATCCTCAAACAGCTCCCCACCAGTCACCCTGGAAGAGACGAAAAAATGAGACGTGTTAACAGCTCCCCATCAGTCCCCCTGGAAGAGACGGGGAAATGAGACGTGTTAACAGCTCCCCACCAGTCCCCCTGGAAGAGACGGGGAAATGAGACGTGTTAACAGCTCCCCATCAGTCCCCCTGGAAGAGACGGGGAAATGAGACGTGTTAACAGCTCCCCATCAGTCCCCCTGGAAGAGACGGGAAAATGAGACGTGTTAACAGCTCCCCACCAGTCCCCCTGGAAGAGACGGGGAAATGAGACGTGTTAACAGCTCCCCACCAGTCCCCCTGGAAGAGACGGGAAAATGAGACGTGTTAATTCCAAGCTAGAAGTATGGAAAACAGTGGGAGACCCAGAGAACAGGGCTGCAATTAGCTATGCAAATCTGCCATTCAGGCATCTTCAAGGAAGAGAGAGAAAGGATATGAGACATAAGAGGTCATGAATTAAACAAAAGACAACAATTATGCTAGTGCTTTCTGATCATTATAATAACACTCCAATGGTGTTAGAATCTATACATGTATCGTTCACACTAGATTGGAATCCTGTGTATTACAGTGAGCTAAATGTCCCAAATTCCAAGTGTTATTTCAAGGAACTGGGCAACACAGGAGATGGGAATGTTTCATGTAACCACTCTTGGCACGACACCAGACTAATACTTGTTCTGAGTGCGCACACACACTTAGTGTTAGCCTAAGACATCATTTCATGGTAAAGGTTATAGGGAACTGAAGGTCACAACAGTTCATGTCAAAGACTTTGGGTTTGACCCTGCAAATATCACTCCAAGACAATTTGTTCCGATTTTAGCGTTTCTATTTTGAATTCCCATTCATTTGATAAAGTAGTCCCGCCTGTTTGTGTGCGACTTTAGTTTCTCTTTCGCCCATGCATCATTTTCTGTTCCTAAATGTAAACTACTGTTGCACAATACATGCTATTTTTCTCTTTATGTAAGCTTTGTTACACATCAAAGATTTGTCCAAGTCATTGTCCCCAAAACTCAATCCAAACAACCTTTCTCTGGCCTACTGTCACATTCGACAAACCAAAGGCATTGTCAAAAGCATTCTCGCAATGCTTTCAATTTGTTCCATATAATGCATTAGTAAGAAGTGGTCGTTCATTGAATGGAGGAACACATTCAAATATAAAATGGCAGGCAGGTGGATATAATAAAAGTTTTTAAAAATGTACCTCTTCTATTCACGGTCAATGTGATTTAGCCTCACTGCGGTCTTATTGTTTGTTGTCATTCTTCCAGACAGGTTTATTTGGGTAAAAACAGATAAAAGCTTTCATCCCTGTAATTCACTCATCTAAGCTGTTTTATACACTTTTTTTTTTACAGCCCATTAGTCAAATGAAATGCAGCATTTAAAATATATTGGAAGTGATTTCCCTTTCCAGCTATCAAATGAAACACAGCCAAACTGCTAGCAAGACACGAGAGACGGTAGAGAGAGGAAGTCATGGTCATGGTCTTCTTCTGAAGTTATATTGATCTGTCTGTCAAAAATGTTTGAAATATGGAGCCAATACGCAATGATGACAGAGTATATAGAGAAACACAAGGGAGAGAGAGAGAGCTGTAGTGAAGGAACACTGTAGTCAAATCACTCAGGTCAGGGTTCAAACTGATGTATAAGAGGCCAGGCAAACAGAATTCTAAATCATACTGTAATGGGACCAGATGACTCAGATGTCCTCACCAAACTCTTTGCGGCAGTTGTCGGCTTTAACTTCGGTCTGAATACTTATGTAAATAAGGTATTTTTTATTTTGAATACATTTGCAAACATTTCTAAAAAACGGTTTTGTTTTGTCATTATGGGGTACTGCTTGTAGATTGATGAGGATATATATATATATATTTTTAATCCATTTTAGAATAAGGCTGTAACTTAACATTTTGAAAAAGCCAGGCCCACCCACTGGGGAGCCAGGCCCAGCCAATCAGAATGAGTTTTTCCCCACAAAAGGGCTTTAACATGAGATTCTCTGTCAACAGCTCTGGTGGACATTCCTGCAGTCAGCATGTCCATTGAACACTCCCTCAAAACTTGAGACATCTGTGAAATTGTGTTGTGACAAAACTGCACATTGTGGTCTTTTATTGTCCCCAGCCCAAGGTGCACCTGTGTAATGATTATGCTGTTTAATGCACTTCTTAATATACCATATCTGTCAGGTAGATGGATTATCTTGGCAAAGGAGAAATGCTCACTAACAGGAATGTAAACAAACTTGTGCACAACATTTGAGAGAAAAACTACTTTTTGTGAGTATGGAACATTCCTGAGATTTTTTATTTCAGCTCATGAAACCAGCACTTTACATGTTGCGTTTATATTTTTGTTTAGTGTATATGGATTTTTCCAAGCTTGACCAGCTCTGAACCAATGGGAGGTGTGATGCACCCTTTTCCATTGGTTATGTAAATTCCCCAGAAGGGAGCAGTGAAGTGACAAGACAACAGAGAAAAGAAAGAGCGAGTTGATGGAGAGAGGACGGTAAACAGATGCTAGGAGAGGTCATCTACGGATCTGTGTTAGTTATTCCCAAGCCTGGAGAGATTCTGGAGACACACACATGGAGGAAGTATAATTAGTATTCAGGTTTATCTAACAATGACTACATCGACAGTGTGCATACAACCAATGAACATGGTATAGCAAAGAGCTGAGTACACAGTACTCATACAGTACACAGTACTCATACAGTACATACACAAACATCAGTGATTCCTGTGTAGTGTTATAATATCAATTTGCACACACACACACACACACACACACACACACACACACACACACACACACACACACACACACACACACACACACACGTTGAATAAGATAATTCTGTAATAAAGCAGTAATGGAGAGTGTGTTGGGGAGGAGAGCAGGGGGAGTGAGGACATGAAACAGATGGAGGAGGAGGACACTGGGGGAACATGCCTGCTGCTAATCTCCCATGATGCCCCACTGACAGGAGGACAACACCGTCCTGCGGTTTGCTCTGGTGGAAATGTTCGCCAGCTTTGTTAACCTTACCTGAGCTCATGCCCTGTGCGCGCGTGTGTGTATATATATATTTGAAGAGTTACATTGTGTCTACAGTGATCAGATTCGTTCTCTTAGTCTCTTCTAAATGTGGGTTAGATTGATTAAACTTGTTATACACCACTGGTCGGATGGTTTGGGGGGGGGGGGGGTCGATGGTGGATTATACACACCACTGGTCGGATGGTTGGGGGGGGGGGGGGGGGGGGGGGGGGGTCGATGGTGGGTTATACACCACTGGTCGGATGGTTGGGGGGGGGGGGGGTCGATGGTGGGTTATACACCACTGGTCGGATGGTTGGGGGGGGGGGTCGATGGTGGGTTATACACCACTGGTCGGATGGTTGGGGGCGGGGGGGGTGGGTCGATGGTGGGTTATCCACCACAGGTCGGATGGTTGGGGGGGGGGGGGGGGGTGGGTCGATGGTGGGTTATACACCACTGGTCGGATGGTTGGGGGGGGGGGGGGGGTCGATGGTGGGTTATACACCACTGGTCGGATGGTTGGGGGGGGGGGGGGGGGGGGTCGATGGTGGATTATACACCACTGGTCGGATGGTTTGGGGGGGGGGGGGGGTCGATGGTGGGTTATACACCACTGGTCGGATGGTTTGGGGGGGGGGGGGGGGGGGTCGATGGTGGATTATACACCACTGGTCGGATGGTTTGGGGGGGGGGGGGGGGGGGGGGGTCGATGGTGGATTATACACACCACTGGTCGGATGGTTGGGGGCGGGGGGGGTGGGTCGATGGTGGATTATACACCACTGGTCGGATGGTTGGGGGGGGGGGGGTCGATGGTGGGTTATAAACCACTGGTCGGATGGTTGGGGGGGGGGGGGGGGGTCGATGGTGGGTTATACACCACTGGTCGGATGGTTGGGGGGGGGTCGATGGTGGATTATACACCACTGGTCGGATGGTTGGGGGGGGGGGGGGGGTCGATGGTGGGTTATACACCACTGGTCGGATGGTTGGGGGGGGGGGGGGGGGGGGGGTTATACACCACTGGTCGGATGGTTGGGGGGGGGTCGATGGTGGGTTATACACCACTGGTCGGATGGTTTGGGGGGGGGGGGGGGGGGGTCGATGGTGGGTTATACACCACTGGTCGGATGGTTTGGGGGGGGGATCGATGGTGGGTTATACACCACTGGCCGGATGGTTGGGGGGGGGGATCGATGGTGGGTTATACACCACTGGCCGGATGGTTGGGGGGGGGGGGGGGGGGGGGTCGATGGTGGGTTATACACCACTGGTCGGATGGTTGGGGGGGGGGGGGGGGGGGGGGTCGATGGTGGGTTATACACCACTGGCCGGATGGTTGGGGTCAATTATATTGAAAGAAACATTGTACTTACAAGTCAAAGACCAGGTAGTGGAATCCCTCCTCTGATATGCTGTCATGGAGCCTCACTGTGTGAGAGAGAGCGAGAGGAGGGGGGGAAGGGATGAGAGCAAACGAGAGAAAGAGGAGTGGGGGGTGAGAGTGAGTGAGAGAGAGCGCGGGGATGATGAGAGCGAGCGAGAGGGGGGGGGTGAGAGCGAGTGAGAGAGGGGGGATGAGAGCGAACAAGCGAGAGAGAGGAAGAGAGAAAGAAAGTAAAAGTCTGATTAGAAATGATGCCCTTCAGACGGAACCATTTAGTCATCCAGTCTGTGTGTGTGTGTGTGTGTGTGTAGTCTGCTGCTTGGCTGTGTGTGTGTGTGTGTGTAGTCTGCTGCTTGGCTGTGTGTGTGTGTGTGTGTGTAGTCTGCTGCTTGGCTGTGTGTGTGTGTGTAGTCTGCTGCTTGGCTGTGTGTGTGTGTGTGTGTGTGTAGTCTGCTGCTTGGTTGTGTGTGTGTGTGTGTGTGTAGTCTGCTGCTTGGCTGTGTGTGTGTGTGTGTGTAGTCTGCTGCTTGGCTGTGTGTGTGTGTGTGTGTGTGTAGTCTGCTGCTTGGCTGTGTGTGTGTGTGTGTGTGTGTAGTCTGCTGCTTGGCTGTGTGTGTGTGTGTGTGTGTGTGTGTGTGTAGTCTGCTGCTTGGCTGTGTGTGTGTGTGTGTGTGTGTAGTCTGCTGCTTGGCTGTGTGTGTGTGTGTGTGTAGTCTGCTGCTTGGCTGTGTGTGTGTGTGTGTGTGTGTGTGTGTAGTCTGCTGCTTGGCTGTGTGTGTGTGTGTGTGTGTGTAGTCTGCTGCTTGGCTGTGTGTGTGTGTGTGTGTGTGTGTAGTCTGCTGCTTGTCTGTGTGTGTGTGTGTGTGTGTGTGTGTGTGTAGTCTGCTGCTTGGCTGTGTGTGTGTGTGTGTGTAGTCCGCTGCTTGGCTGTGTGTGTGTGTGTGTGTAGTCCGCTGCTTGGCTGTGTGTGTGTGTCTGTGTGCCCGCCTGGCAGGCAGGCAAAGAAAAAAATTTAGTGAGGAAGAGAAACTCATCCATTACACAAATGACCCTGATTTAAACGTCCTCGCTGCTGCCTGACTCAATTCAATCCATAATAAACCTCGGAGGCCATACAAACTCCCCATTCATCTCACTGAGACAGACTCAGAACACAATACAGCAGGGTTTACATCAATGGTAATACACATCCCAAACTTGTTTTATTGATATTTCCTTTAATGTGTCAGGAGATGTCTTGTTGATGTATTGTACCATATCAGCCCACTTCCCAACACATCAATCAATTATGAATGCTTAACCACATAAATATCACGTCCTATAGTGTACAAAAAGTTTCTATACGACTGTGACACAATACAGTACGTATAAATACATGTTTCCTGTTGAAATATGAACCTGTTGAGAGTTCAGTGAACTGTATTTGGAGCAGTCTGCCTTGATACATGTCGTTATATAACCCCGGTGTCCTACACTCTAAACATGAGGGGTTCAACCAGGGTTCTTCTTAGATTCTCAAAGTTCTCTGAAGAACCTTAGGGTTCTTGGCATTGAAAATCTCCCCCAAAAGGTTCTTCCAAGAACCCCATAGGTGAGGTTCATCGAGGAAGCTCCTTAGTTGGTGGGGGTTCTTGCAGGAACCTAACTGCCCAACAGAAACATGTGGATTTGAATTTAAAAAGGACAGCAGGTACAGGCACTTAACTGAACATTGTAAAGATCGCAATATAAAAAGGGAAGGTTTGTCCCTTGTATGATCTAAACGAATGTTGTTTTATGATGATACCGTCTAGCTTTTCATATTTGTGCAATTCTTTCTAAAAACAGAAAATGGACACAATTCAATGAATATCAATCAACAGATAGGTCATAACGTGTAGGCTACAGGAATATGTTGAAGGCTAGCTGTATTGGGTGCAGAAGACTGAACTGCTGACTTTTGTGTCCGTGTCTGCAGGTATATAGACAAGGAGGCGTACAAAGGTATGTCAATTGGCATTGTTATGTTATGCAGATCATTGGTACCAGCTTCCTCCCTTACCTCTTCAATTAATATCCCATAGGCCTCTACATTATGAACTTATAGCGGTTTCCCCACAGTTTCAATTTGAAGAACCCCTAAAGGATCGTTCAGGAACTGTTACTCTTTTTTAGAGCGTACAGCATCTTAATGCCAAGGGCTACACAGGTCACCATGCAGGAAACAGCTAGTCAGGTGTTACTGTCTTTCAATTGGTCAGCAGGACAGGCCGAGTGGTCAACAGGCCCAGCCAAATCTCGGTTCTATTCTTAGGGTTTTGGGTCTCTGAACAGATGTCACACAGACCCAGCTATTTTGGCCTGATCCTCTGCACAGATGAACACAACCCTTGGAGAGGGATGACCATGAGGAGACCATGCCATGGTTGGTATGTTAGGTTTATTTGGTACAACCAATTAGCCAGCCATCAGTGTAATTAACACACAAGAGGAAAACGACTTCCCTGGGTGGTATTACACAGATGGATGGCAGTGAATGACCTTCAGAATGGAGCGAGGGAGAGAGAGATGGGGGTGAGAGAGACAAGGGGGAGAAAGGAGTTGGAGGAAAAGGGTAAGGTAGAGGTCAGGGAAAAATAAAACAGCCAGCGTAAAGCACGATAGAGGGAGGAGAAAGAGGAGGACAGGAATCCCTTTGGGTCCCAGTCGGAGATAACATTCCGCCTCCGAGGCATCTAACGAAGCAATCGCTACACCAGCCAATCAGAGAATGAAACTGAGACGGATGACCTCAAAGAAGGAGGGATGGATGTTCAGACAGAGTAAAGATGGCATACTGTAGCAATATGGGAACTTCCTGCATTACACTCTTAGGGGGGAAAAAGGTGCTATCTAGAACCTAAAAGGGTTCTTTCGGCTGTCCCCGTATGAGAACCCTTTGAAAAACCCTTGTTGGTTCTAAGTAAAATCGTGTTGGGTTCCACGTACAAGCCTTTTCAAAGCGGGTTCTACATGGAACCCAAAATGGTTCTACCTGGAACCCAAAAGGGTTCTCCTATGGGGAGAGCTGAAGAACCATTTTGGAACCCTTTTTTCTAAGAGTGTAGAATCACTTGGGTTATTATCTCTATAGCTAGGCCCTTGAAGGGTAGGGTTTGAGACATCACCCTATGAGGGTACGGTATGAAACCTGACAGATTATTTAGACACTCAATAGGCAGGACAGTAATCCATCATGCTAGGCATTCATGTTATCCTGTTTGATCTGAAAATTAAATCTTGATGGTTGTACAGTCGTCTCAAATAAAACTGCGTGAACTCAGCGTTACTCTGGATCCTGATCTCTCTTCTGACGAACATAAAGAATATTTAAAGGGCAGCTTTTTTGTAACATTGCAAAAATTTGAAACTTTTTGTTCGAAAATTTTGCAGAAAAGCTCATCCATGCTTTTGTCACTTCTAGATTAGACTACTGCAATGCTCTACTCTCCGGTGACCCGGATAAAGCACTAAATAAACTTCAGTTAGTGCTAAATACGGCTGCTAGAATCTTGACTAGAACCCCAAAAATGTATCACATTACTCCAGTGCTAGACTCTCTACAATGGCTTCCTGTTAAGGCTAGGGCTGATCAAGGTTTTACTGCTAACCTACAAAGCGTTACATGGGCTTGCTCCTACCTATCTCTCCGATTTGGTCCTGCCGTACACACCGACACGTACACTACGGTCACAAGACGCAGGCCTCCTTATTGTCCCTAGAACTTCTAAGCATCTCGGATGTAGGCAGGGCTTTCTCCTGTAGAGCTCCATTTTTATGGAATGGTCTGCCTATCCATGCGAGAGACGCAGACTCGGTCTCAACCTTTAAGTCATTACTGTAGACTCATCTCTTCAGTAGGTCCTATGATTGAGTGTAGTCTGGCCCAGGGGTGTGAAGGTGAACGGCAAGGCACTGGAGCAATGAACCGCCCTTGCGGTCTGTGCCTGACAGGCTCCTTTATCTCCACTGGGATTCTCTGCCTCTGACCCTATTATGGGGGCTGAGTCACTGGCTTACTAGTGCTCTTCAATGCCGTCCCTAAGAAGGGTGCGTCATGTCATGCCAGGCTTTTTTCACTATACACGACTTGAGTGGGTTGAGTCACTGAAGTGATCTTCCTGTCCGGTCTTGCGTACCCTCGGGCATGTGCGGTGGAGGAGATCTTCGTGGGCTATACTCAGCCTTGTGTCAGGGTAGTTAAGTTGGTGGTCTGTTGATATCCCTCTAGTGGTGTGGGGCTGTGCTTTGGCAAAATGGGTGGGGTATATATATATATATATATATATCCTGCCTGGTTGACCCTGTCTGGGGGTATAATCGGGCAGGGCTACAGTGTCCTTAACCCCCCCCCCCCCCCCCATCTAGTGTCCTTAACAACCCCCCCCCCCCATAGACTATGCTGCAATAGTCTATGTGCCGGGGGGCTAGGGTCAGTCTGCCCCATCTGGTGTGCATCTCTCCAGTATTCCCGTCTGGTGTGCATCTCTCCAGTATTCCCGTCTGGTGTGCATCTCTCCAGTATTCCCGTCTGGTGTGCATCTCTCCAGTATTCCCGTCTGGTGTGCATCTCTCCAGTATTCCCGTCTGGTGTGCATCTCTCCAGTATTCCCGTCTGGTGTGCATCTCTCCAGTATTCCCGTCTGGTGTGTCTCTCTCCAGTATTCCCGTCTGGTGTGTATCTCTCCAGTATTCCCGTCTGGTGTGTATCTCTCCAGTATTCCCGTCTGGTGTGTATCTCTCCAGTATTCCCATCTGGTGTGTATCTCTCCAGTATTCCCATCTGGTGTGTATCTCTCCAGTATTCCCATCTGGTGTGTATCTCTCCAGTATTCCCGTCTGGTGTGTATCTCTCCAGTATTCCCGTCTGGTGTGTATCTCTCCAGTATTCCCGTCTGGTGTGTTTCTCTCCAGTATTCCCGTCTGGTGTGTATCTCTCCAGTATTCCCGTCTGGTGTGTATCTCTCCAGTATTCCCGTCTGGTGTGTATCTCTCCAGTATTCCCATCTGGTGTGTATCTCTCCAGTATTCCCATCTGGTGTGTATCTCTCCTGTATTCCTATCTGTAATAATAATAGCTCCAGGACTGAGATAGACACAAGGCCACCCAAACCACTCTTCCTCCAATGGTCTCCCACATTATACATTTTAGCACCAAGTCTTCTCATCGATAGACAAAGAAAATCCCCCCCCCCCATATCATTGTCTTGTTCTTCCGCCCCCCTCATCCTTCTCTTCTCAGCAAAGAACAAACAGTGTGAAAACAACCCCACCAACACCCAGTGTGGTCGTCAAGTCTTACAGTGCCTTGGCCTCCGTGTGTCCCTTGGCAGCCCGCAAGGTACTGGGAGAACGTGGGCGAGGTCTGGTTTTAACAGACTTTCAATGTTCATTTACCCAGGATCCACTTAAAAATGGCTTCGGGGCACATCAAGGTTGGTTACCTTCAAAATGGGGATAGCCTACATGGGAGTGTGTGGAGGTTCATCCCTGAGGCGTGAGATATCTTGGGGATGGACACATTGCTGTATTACCAGGTAAAAGGCTGGTCCTTTCTAAATCTTTTTTTTTTTTTTTTGCCATGGATGATGGGACAGTTTCCCTGGCACAGTGGGCTGGCCAGGACTGAGACAGAAGGTCAAGTGTGTGTGTGGGCGCGCGCCCGCATGTGTATTACGGCATAAGTGTGATTGTCATACTGCTACCAGTGAAGGGCCAGCTGGCACATTGAACAGCAAGAGGAGAGGGAAGAGGTTAAAATGGTCAGGGACAGGGGAGTGGAGGACAGGAGAAAGTAATGAACCGAAGGTGGAACACTGATTCACAGATGTTAGACTTGTACAGTATTTGACTAACCGATATTAGGGTGCTTGAGCAGACGACAAATCCTGGCCTCTCTCTCCAGCTTCTGGTGATCTATAGGAGAGACAAAACAGAAGACGTCAGTCTGAGGCACACACACACACACACACACACACACACACACACCTTAACCCCAAGGACTCTGGCATTCTCTCACCTTGTAGTTACGGAGTTAGTGTTATCTTCTCTTGGGTTGTAAGACAAGAAGCCTGATCCTGTTCTACTCCGGTTTTCACATAACTGTGACCACGCTAACTGTGACCACGCTAACTGTGACCACGCTGTGACCACGCCAACTGTGACCACGCCAACTGTGACCACGCCAACTGTGACCACGCCAACTGTGACCACGCCAACTGTGACCACGCCAACTGTGACCACGCTAAAAAAGTATTCCATGTCGCTTCCGTGTTCCATTCCCAGAAGCCAATGTAGCGTAAATGATACACAACGCCAATAGTACAAGCCGGTTCATGATCTGTAAATCCAGTGGGGTCAGATTACAGTCCAGTTTCCTGATACAAGAGTAATTGCTACAGTACTACAGTAAATCCCGTCACTTTCACCTTACAGCTGAATGAGATGAAGGGTCATGATAACTTCCCAATCCAACATGATTTATTAGGAACTAGATACATGGTCAGTGAATGGCCTGTTTGAACAGTAGTGTTATGTACTCTCTAAGCTTTACACACAAACACAACGGACGGATATCGTTGCTCTGTATTCACCTTTACCCTCGCTCTTTTGTTTATTTGTTTTGATCATTCATCAGGTGTCTTAAGAGTGGAGCTACTAGACCGATGTCAGTGAACTTGGCACACCACTGTGAAATCTGGTTCCCCCACTTCAGGGAAGAGTAATGTTAGCATGCACATCTGGTGAGCTCATCTAGACAGAGTATTTACACACGGTTTATATTCATCGTGGTGCCAACAGGATATCAGGTCACTGCAACACTTAGGACTGCTCAACGACCACTTTGCAATAATAACACTTCCATGTGTGAATTAAATGGGACGTGAGTTAATTGAGATGTCAACATCAAGTGCTATTCATTTTAACACGATACTGGTTCCTCAACTGGTACCCCAGGGAACATTTTAATTTATTAAAAGGACAAGTATTTGAAAACCACTTAAACATTTAAATTCATCAAGGTTATTCACTACTGCAATTCCTCCAGGTGTTGCTTTCATCTTTCACATGGCCAACCGCTGCGACCAGTGAATTATTTGACATGAATAAATTCAGCCGACAGAAACAGGAAATGAACCAAATTTAAAGTGTATCGTGGCGTGTCCTTCACAGCTAAATTAAAAGAGGTTTGACAAAAGTTGAGAAGGTAAATAGCCACACGGTAGCCCTGAAACCAAGAGGAGAGCTCATTTTGAACCCCAATTTGAAGAATTAATGACGGACTTGTTGCCGGCTAGTATGCTGGATTATTAACGTTTGATAAACAACTTTGGCATAACGACAAAAGGTTACCTGAGGGACGCTGTGTGACTGAGTCAGAGGTATACTGCAGAGTGTTAGGGACAAAGGGTTAGGAGAGCGCAGGGGGTTCTGAATAAAAAGTCAGGGTACGGTGCCTGAATGTTTATGTTACATGTAGGCAGGGTTGGGGTCAATTCAATTTACATTCCAGTCAATACAGAAAGTAAACCAAATTACAATTCAAAACTGTCTTCATTGAAAAGAATTGAAATGTCAGTGTACTTCCTGAATTGACTGGAATTACAATGGAATTGACTCTAACCCTGTAGGTAGGCCATTGTCAACATGTGTAGAGATGAAGATCCCCTTTCTTGCTGTGACATTTGAAAATGTAAAGTAAAAGTGAATAAAGAAAGTGGTTCATGTTCAGGTTAGATACATGTGTTGTGTTAGGTGTATCCATGTGGAATTCCAAAGGCATCGCCAGAGGCAATTCTATAGGGGGTGCACTGCCATCTTTCACCTGCAGAGTGCGCTCTATGGTTCAGAACAGGTGGACAGGCAGGTATTGGGAGCGTGTGTGACTGGGTCAATGACCAAATCCTCATCAACTCTCTAGGTTAATGCCAGATCAATGCTACAGATATGTCAGTGAACTTGTGAATGTGTGAATGTGTGTGTGTGTGTGTGTGTGTGCGCGCGCCTAGGTCTCATCTGAGCCATATTGGACAATGCCTGATCCATTGTGAGATTTTTCTGGAGAACACATGCTATTTTTAGGACCTATGATGCATTTGTGCAGCTCTAATCCACTGTCAGACGTAAACTTCACAGGGCCTGGAAGCTTTCCCATCCAATCGGACTCAAACACCATAATCCTATACACACCAATCGGATGTCTTTTCATAGCAGCCACATTTCCATTTCTCCAATCAGGTTTGCTTTTACAGGCCTGTAATCTGTGCTCCTCCAATCAGATGTGCTTTTCTACGGTTGTAATCCCTGCTACTTGAGCCAGATGTGATGCGGTAGCCTCGCTAATGAGCTCTCCAATCACGTCTTGTTTTACAAACGTCTAATCCCAAATCGCACCAATCAGATGTGCTTTTACAGGGCGGTAATCCCGATCGCCGGGCGGACTTTGACGTGCTCCCATTCTCTCGCGTCGCCACCTTTCTCCTCCCAAGGCGGCATGCTCCCAATCTGTGACGTAACAGGATTTATAGCTGCTCACTCATCACCTCCAGTAGTTCAACCTCAACCCTCCTCAGTCTTCTTCATCATCATCATCATCATCATCATCATATTCTGACCCCATTTTGTTCCTTACACCTTTAGTGAGCAGCTCTAGTGAGGATAATGAACTCACCGTGTTATTATGGTATTTCATTTCCGACATAGGGATTTCAATTGACCTACACAGAGAGACCATGTAAACGTCAATGTTTTTTCCCCCACAAACACTCAACAAAAACATGATTTGCAAGATCGAACTTGAAACCC